>NC_080171.1:22839663-23073631 GCF_950295315.1 Erinaceus europaeus
GTTTAGTCTTCAGCACCATTATAAGCCTGAAATAAGCCATATTCAGATTAAAACTATATAAAATAAAAATCATAAATACATGCTCAGTAGAAGTATAACTCCATTCCCATCATTGCTAGGACTAGTCCCACCAGGACTAGTACCACTTCTCCATAAGAGATTTGAAACTTGATATACATAAATATCTCTGCCAATCTCCCCTGAAAAGCTGGTTCACACAGTTCACCTCCCAGCCAACTCTTGGGTGAGTGAGTCTCATTTGTGGTGGCATAACTGTGTCTCACCTGAAAGAGTATTTTCTGGTTTCTTTCTTAGGAGATTCTGATTCACAAGAAAATGAGTACTCCAGGGGACAAGATAACTCACTGGATAAGGCATGTGCCTGGCTATGTATGAGAGCTGAATTCAAAGCCCAACACCATATAGGAATGCCATCACCCTGGGGGATGTTCTGACATATTCTCTCTCTCTTACCCTCTGTTTCTCTCTCTCTTGCCCTCTGTTTCTCTATCTCTCTCTTCCTCTCCCTCTCTTCCTCACTTTCTATCCCTCAATATTCAATTTGAAGTAAATGCATAACAGTTTGCTACACTTCATCACCTAATTTAAATTTATGCAAAGAATTAACATTACCAATGGAATTTTGCCATTTCCTTTTCTGTCTCACTCATGTTTTTGTTTTACTTGGATCATATGATTTTTTTCTAATAAGTACATATTTTTCCTTTTTATTTATTATGAGATATATATATAGAGAGAAATTGAGAGGGGAGTGGGAGATAGAGGGAAAAAGACAGAGAGACACCAGAAGCCCTGATTCAACACTTGTGAACCTTTTCTAGTAATTTGCTACTCTGCAATCAAAAATGATAATACTGTGGTGGTGGGTGAGGTGTGGAACTATACATTGTAATCTTACAATCTTGTAACATACTATTACTTACAAATAAAAAGTTTATAATTCTATATCAGAAGAGTCTCCCAAGTCTTTTCAAAGGTCAGCACAACACTTCAATTACTAACAAGCCATCTCGAAAGAAAAACAGGACATTTAATAGCATTTTCCAAAGGTGACTGTATCTGATATAAATAAAACACTGAAATGTTTACCAAAGCTTGAGTTGTATACGTGTACAAAAGAGAACATTATCGTAGGGTGTCTTTACAGCACAGCTGCTAGGTCATTTCAGAAAATATGGGTCTAACAGATGGAGAGAAACTAGAATTAAACCTGCAGGTATTTCTTGTTCTTTCTCAAGTCATGTTTATTTTAATTAAATTAGGGAAAAGAGAGTCTCCTATCTAAAAAGGAGAAGTCTTAAAGGAGTTTCTCCTTCCTATCATTGCTTTCCCTGTAGAGTTCTGAATGGGGACAGGGTGAGGCTCAAAAAGGACAGCCTATGGCATTTTATGATTGGAATGAACCTCTTTCAAAGGGGAATGACATATCTCCTTTTCCAGAAATATTTAACGGATTAAGCTATGTGAACTGTTAAGGTAAAGCATCTTCATTGTGGAGGTGAAATATAGAAAGGAAAGCAAAACCAAATTAAGTATCAAACTAATTCCAATCAATTAGTTCCTGCTCCTGAATTGTGCCTTTGTAGCTACTGTGTTATAAAACACATGCTCTTTTTTTTAAAAGGTAATTATCTGACCACCATAGCAAGATAAGAATTTATAGACACTTTGACCCACTTGTGAAATAGTGAGTTTACTGATGCCTACTACCCCTTGCAATGAGAATTTAGTACTCTGTAGTTTTAATTCCACTCTATCTTGATAAACAAGCCAACATTTCTTCTCCCTACTATTTTTTCCTTCCTCATAGGCTTTTGAGAGGTTGACCAGATATCTCTCAACAGTCTTGTCAATTTTAACAATCATTATCCTGGACAATATTATTACTTCAGCATTTAAGTACTTCAGAATGGACTTAAATACAGATCAGGAAACTGAAAAATTGAGAGGTTAAGTGTCATGCCCAGATCTAATAATAGTGAAGTTCTCAGTTTAGGCATTAAGAGAAAAGCTATGATCTCCCGTCACTAAGTACTCACATATCTTCTTGTTCTCGAGACATGCCATTGTTTTATATGTCTGCACGGAAATTCAGAAAGTGTTTTTTCAAGCTGACCTCTTAAGGAATAGTAGCTATAGACTACCTAAAAGTCTACCTAAAAAGTTTCCCGTCCTGGTGTATTGCACCAAAGTAAAAGACTGGGGTGGAAGGGAGGATTCAGGTCCTGGAACATGATGATGAAGGCCTTAGTAGGGGTTGAATGGAAATGTGGAAAACTTAGAAATGTTGCACAAAATAAAACACAAACTGTTGTATTTTACTGTTGACTGTCAGCCATCAATCCCTCAATAAAGAAATTTACAAAAAAAAAAAAAAGTTTCCCCTTAAACTCATCTGCCATTAAGGAAGCTTTTTGATACTAGGAATAGAGGCATAAGACTAGTAGCAGAAAAGTCAGCATATAAGCCACAGAAATCAATGTATTTGCTGTACTTAGAGAGGTAGCAAGATTCCAGAGAGATGCTATATGATGCTTCACATAAGTGGGGCCAGTCAGCCTGGCAAAAAGCTCTATATTATCCACTTGGTACTGAAAAAGTAGAAAAAGGTAGGGATGAGACTGGGTGGTGCTGCACCTGGTTAAGTGCACACATTGCAGTGCACTGTGCCCCAGGTTCAAGTCCCGTATCCCCATTTGCCACACCGAAACACCACAAAAGCTAAAGAAGGGCTGTAGGCATCTCCCTCCCTCCTTCTTGCCCTCTGTTTTCCATTTCCCTTTCAATTTCTCTCTGTCTCTATCCAAAATAAAATAAAATAAAATAAATAAAATAGTTTTATTTATTTATTTTTATTTAAGAAATGATAAATTAACAAATCCATAGGGTAGGAGGGGTACAACTCCACACAATTCCCACCACCCAATCTCCATATCCCACCCCCTCCCCTGATAGCTTTCCCATTCTCTGTCCCTCGGGGAGCATGGACCCAGGGTCATTGAGGGTTGCAGAAAGTAGAAGGTCTGGCTTCTGTAATTGCTTCCCCACTGAACATGGGCATTGACTGGTCTGTCCATACTCCCAGTCTGCCTCTCCTTTCCCTATTAGGGTGGGTCTCTGGGGAAGCTGAGCTCCAGGACACATTGGTGGGGTCTTCAGTCCAGGGAAGCCTGGCTGGCATCCTGATGGCATCTGGAACCTGGTGACTGAAAAGAGTTAACATACAAACCCAAACAAATTGTTGAGCAATCATGGACCCAAAGCTTGGAATAGTGGAGAGGAAGTGTTAGGGGGGTACTCACTGCAAACTCTAGTGCACTTCTGCTTTCAGGTATATATTTTGCAGTAGTTTATGGATACATGTGAACATATGCTCTCTCTCACAGAAACCGGAGTATATCCAGGTTTTGGGACTTTATTAGAAAGTGAACCACCTGGATGGAATTAGAGTATACTATGAAAGGAAAGGTCTCACCTGAGTAGTGAAGCTGAAGGGTTGTCATTCCACACGTGAAATCTCTGGACACAGTCTGAAGTGAAGCATGTTGAGGTGGCAATCATTGTGTTGATTAGGTTGCGATCGGCAGATGCAATATTATTTGATACGAATTGGGAGAGGCATGTGGGAAAGTGGGCCCTATCCGAAAGTTCCAGGACTGAGGGAAGTAGAGGCTCTATAGTGGAGAGGTATGGTTCCTGCTGTCTTAGGGTTCAGAAAGACAATGGATAGTTAATGTTATCATCACATTATTTGGTAATTGGGTTAACTTTGAAAAGTCCTTTTGTTATGGTTTGCTGTACAGTACCCAGTATCTTGTATATAGCTGTGCTATTGGTTGCTTCTGATCTACTTGGTCTAGGATTTTGAGAGAGTCTGCATATCAAATACACAGCCTATATATTAAAAAGACTCAGTCTGTGTTTTAAAAACTTTGAGCCATACAATTAATTTTCCCCCTCTCATATTAATTAACTAGTGATTTATATGACTACACTTTACTAGGAGTGTACATGAACACCATTCCCACCACGAAAAGACTGTGACCCATCCTTCCCACCCACTCCCACCCCCCACTGGCCCAGGAAGCTGCATGTCTACCCCTCACCACAGGGTTTTTACTTTGGTGCCCTACTTACAATTTAGTCAGGTCCTGTTTTTAGTTTCCCTTTCAGATCTTCTTACTCAACTTCTGTTGGTGAGTGGGATCATCCCATACTCATCTTTATCTTTCTGACTTAGCTCACTTAACATAATTTCTTCTAGCTCTGTCCAAGATGGGTCAGATAAGGTGGGTTCATTGTTCTTGATGGCTGCGTAGTATTCCATTGTGTATATATACCACAGCTTCCTCAGCCACTCATCTGTTGTTGGGCACCTGGGTTGCTTCCAGGTTTTAGCTGTTATGAATTGTGCTGCTATGAACATAGGAGTACACACCTCTTTTTGGTTGGGTGTTATGGAGTCAAGATTTACTTAAAAGAGGGGGGACTAGGCAGTGGCACACCCAGTTAAGCACACATGGTCATTTCAAGCACCTGGGTTTGAGCCTCTGCAGTGAGGACATTTCACAAGCCATGAAGCAGGTCTTCAGGTGTCTTTCTCCTTCCCTCTCAATTTCTCTCTGTCTTATCAAGTAAAATAGAAAGAATAACAAAGTGGGTGGTGGGGGGCTGTGGATGGCCACTGGGAGTAATGGATTTGTAGTGCTGGCACAGAACCCCAGCGATAACCCTGGTGGCAATTTAAGCAAACAAACAAACAAAATTGGGGTTGGGTAGGACGAATGAGATGTGTGGACAGAAGCAGGGAATATCTCAGTAGTCATCAGCGCAGACAGAATGCATTAGCCACCTTGCACTGCTATAACAAAATGCTATAGACTGAGGGAGTGACATTCATTTCTTGTGGTTTAAAAGGCTGGAAAGTCCAACGTAAAGTGACAGCAAATTTGGTTCCTGGCTTGCAAATGCTTATGATGTCATCTAAACTCAAGTAACCTCCGAAAGCTGAATACCATCACACTGGGAGTTAAGGTTCTAACATCTGAGTTCCTGAGCCCTCTACATATACAGTCCACATCACAGATGGCAAATGTCATGGTCCTCCTTTCAAATCCCTTTTCTTTCTAAAAGGTTCCAGATCCTTGGTTCAACCTACAAGAAAGAAATAAATGCTGAGATGAAAAAGAAATATATTGAAATTCAAATCATCACAATAGGAAAGATCCCTAGAGTTGTGGTTTATAGTTCATTCACAGGGGGAAAAAAAAAAGGAACTTGTGTATTGGGTGGATATCTGAGTATAGATTAAATGCCATCCCTCCAACCTACTACTACTACTTTTAAGAATGAAACATATATATTCTTGATTGATTGGATAGAGACAGAGAAATTGAGATAGAAGGGGAGAGAGAGAGAGAAGAAAAAGGACTGACTTGTGGCACTGCTTCACCACTCATGAAACCCCTCCCCCGCCACAGATGGGCAGCAGGATCCCTATGCACTGTAGTATGTGTTCTCTACCAGATACACCACCACTTGGCCCCATGTTTTAGAATTCTAAGGGGAACGTACAGTTGTCAAGAAAGTATAGGAATACAACTTAGAACATTCCATTTTAAAAGCTTGGATAAAAGTTCACTTTTCTCCAGCATCCTTGAGGGAATTTTTTCATAGTATGTAGACATCGATTATTAACTAGAGTCATAGTTGCCTACATTCTGTGCTAGTGATCTAGAAGTATCTAGATTCTGTGCTAGTGATCTAGAAGTGGGAGAAATGACTAAATTGAGATGTTCTGACTGGGGGCCAGGTTGAAAAACAATGGGTTAAGCTCACATGGCGCAAAGTGCAAGGACTGGAGTAAGGATCCTGGTTTCAGCCCCTTGCTCCCTACCTGCAGGGGTCGCTTCATAAGCAGTGAAGTAGGTCTACAGGTGTCTGTCTTTCTCTTCCCCTCTCTGTCTTCCCCTCCTCTCTCCATTTCTCTCTGTCCTATCCAACAACAATGACAATAATAATAATAATAAACAATAATAATAACAACAGTGATAAATAAGGGCAACAAAAGGGAAAAAGTAGCCTCCAAGAGGAGTGGATTCATAGTGCAAGCACCAAGCCCCAGCAATAACCCTGGAGACAACAACAACAAAAAAAGAAGTTCTGACTCAACAACCAATACTTACATAATCCAGGAACACTTTGAAATTGTCTGTGGATATGTCTTGCATATTGTGAATTCCTTCCAATTTGAATGATAGGAAAATTAAATCAAACTGGTTCAGACACCAGTTAGCCTGAACACACAGATGCTAGAACTCCACTATGCCTGGCAGACATGGCTGGCTCACTCCTGTTAGGATGAGCTCTAAGTTGTTCTCTAGACAGGTGTTTCCTGAAAAATGACACCCAGAGTGTCAAAATAAAACCACAATAACAAGTTTATTCCAGCATACCAGAAACATTCACAGAAAAAAAAAAAAAAAAAAAAACTTGAGCTGTTTAAATGATAGAAATCACAAAACAAGATGGAAAATAAATTCAGAGAACTATTGGAAATATTATTCTTCACACATTACAGAAATGACAAAATACTTCTGGCTCCTAACAAAATGATGCTTTCAACATCTGGGACCCAAAGAAGAATTTTTTTTTTAAACAGGATAAGGTATATGACGTTACTTATGTATGAATTTCAGATGCTCAAAAATATGGCAGTTGGAGGGGGCTGGGTGGTGGCGCACCTGGTTGAGCGCACATGTTACAGTGTGCAAGGACCCAGGTTCGAGCCCCCGGTCTCCACCTGCAGGGGGAAAGCTTCACGAGTGGTGAATCAGGACTGCAAGTGTCTCTCTATCTCTATCCCTCTCTATCATGCCCTTCCCTCTTGATTTCTGGCTGTCTCTATCCAATAAATAAATAAAGATAAAAAAGTTTTAAAAAATATATTTAACAAAAGTATGGCAGTTAGAGGCCATGATGAAACTGTTAGTTATTGGTCATGGTTTAAGTTCAGTTGAAATTATCTCAGTCTACATGATTTGGTTCTGAATATACAGTTAATTAGGGGGAGGGGAAGTCTTCAAAGTTGTTAAAATAGAACACATGAATATTTTAGGATGTCTTGTGACTGCAGAAGTTGAAGAGCAAGACAGAACCATAAGAGCAGTGTAGACTCATGTAGGGAACCAACTGCCTTAACAAAATGGCTGCCCCATGTCCTGAGTCAGGCTATGTTACAGGCGTTGGAGTGAACAATCAGCTGGTAAACGGGTAAGCCCTTTCATGTCTACGCACTGGAGCTATTGCAGGCTGGGTTTCCTGGGAAACAGATTCAGAAGGGAGAACAGGGAGCTGCTGAGAAGGATTGTATGATCAGCACAAGTAGAGGGGAGGCAAAAAGCAGGACTGGGAGATGGTGAGCTGTAATAGATGGACCACATGGATGGAAAGTCTCAGGTGAACACAAGGGAAGTCAATCCTGAAGCAACATTCACTTGAGAGATTCCTGATTGGGAAGGAAGGCCAAGCCTTTCTAAGTCTTCTCACTTGCCACCCGCACCAAGTCCTGGTAAAGGTGACCTGACCTTGAACAAATGAACATCCTTCAACTAAGGGGTTCCCTGAAAAGGGGTCACATCTGAAGGTGGCTATTCTGCCAGTCAATCATGTTGAGATAGTTCTATCCATGGTCATGAGTCACTAGGTTTTAGAAACATATTCACATTGGTCAAGGTTTCCATTTTAGATGAATCTGTTGTGATGTCCAATGTGAGTAGAGATACCGTTTATGTAATTTAACTAGTCAAATCATGTGGTCATTGAAAGGGCCCCTTTGACATCATTGATAAGAAGATGCAACATATCCAAGTCACAAGCAGTCTCATTCTATTGACTGAAAGCTATCTAAAACATGGATCACTGGCCATCATATGTCTAACATGCATGTATCATATCATAGCCTATTTAGAAAATTCACTGAGAAAAATTCAAAACACCCTCTGCAATTAATAACCAAGACTGCTAGAAAATGAATTCAATAGCTACACACAGAGAAAATAAGGGTCAGAAGATCAAATATTGTTTAAAAATAGAATTTACTATCATCAGAGTGTATTAGCATTTTTCCTCTTTCTGTTCTGCACCACAGACATTATGCTGCCTTTGTGGAGCTTTCTCAACTTTCTTTATAGACAAGAAAAAGTGCAAAGTATTCATAAAAATATGTTAGAGGTTATATCTCTATATCCCAGGTTTTTATTTAACCATGAAATGTTTATTATTGTTATTACTTTCCTCCATGAACAGAGAATCTTTAAACTATCATCCACAGTCAATCACCCAGGGTGATACCATTTTAATTAGCTTTACAGCTTTCTCAGGGTACAGCTTTCTCTTTGGTTGTTTTTTTTTTTTTTTTGACAAATTAAGGGGAAAAAAGAAGCCTGTCTGGGTTTGTCCTAGTGATTTCAAGTATCCTAGAATGAAATGTTTTGAACTAGAAGGAAATATATGTTTCAGATGAATAGCAAAATATGTTTTGTGTCAAAATCTAACCAGCTTGACCTAGTCTCTTATAGTCTGAGTAGCCTTAATGAATCCTTCATCAAAAAGATAACTTTTTATTTAGCTGTTGCAGAAAAAAAAAATCATTAAGTATATGTTACTCGAAGACTTTCCTTTATCAACCCAATTCTGAACTAAACACTAAAGAGAAGCCCTTAAAAATAATGGTAAAAAAAAAAAAAACTGAGCTAAGAACTTCAAGTTTCATTTCACTCCTTAGTCCCTAAGCTCTAAATATTATAACAAGTTCAGTGTGAATTCGTGAAGGTTTCAGGATAGAGAAAGTTCATGCACCGACCTGCAGACACAAAGAACAACGGGAATAGGCAGAGATGACATGTGTTGCTCTAACAGCTTCAATTAAAGTTAGACCTTATGCCCAGAGGTTCTGCAGTTTAGCTCCTCTTATAAAAATGTCCTTCTCTTGACATCAGCATTTTGTCTCCTAGCAGAAGCATTCCGCTGAGATTTGAAGCCATCTCATCAACACTCCTATGTTAAGCGTGCTGTTGAGAGAGGGCTGCAGTGTCTGGGAGCTGGAGGCTGTGCAAGGCTACTCTCTCAGCTCAGCTCCTGAGCTGGCGCTCCTCCAGCTTCTCTGCTAAATACATAATTAAATCTTACGGCCGACGTGGTGTGATTCATTCCCATAAAGTGTGAAAACAAACAACTGTGCATGCACTGTCCCCAATTTCAAATTGAAAACAAAAATATCCTGGAATCTTCCATTTCCCTTAAGTTCCAAACGCAATTAGACCATTTTAAAAGATGAGTCGTCTTCCAGTTTCCATGTGTTAAATCCAATCTGTCAGTGACAGGGGGGCGGGGGGGGGGGGGGAGGTGTTGGGGGGGGGTGGACCGCAAACGGCTGTAAAATGTAACATCTTGGTTTTCACTCTTCATAATCAAGTGCTCAACTTGACTTTGTCCCCCCCTCAGAATTACCAAAATGTCATTGCTCTCTCATGTCGAGCCTTTGTTTATTTACCAGTTTACAGCCATGAGCAAATGTTCACAAGTAAGTAACCAGACCCTCCAAGCACTGTTGACAAATGCAAGCTCAGGAACAAGCAGCAGTGTGACAAAGGGCAGCTATGATGTTAACTCTGGCCTCCTTCCATAGACCTAAGTCAGGGCTCTAAAGGAGAAGCCCCAATCCTCTCCCAACACCCTGACTAATTTCTTCCTGCAGGTCACAGGTCTGTTTATACTTCCAGACAAACTTCACATGAAATGAATTAAATTCTCCCAACTGCTTCTGAGAAAGAACTCACCATGTGAGAGCAGAGAGTAAAACTCCCACTCCCCAGATATTTACAGGAGGTTTGTCCTAGTAGAAGGCAAGCTAGAACAGTAGATATATCCGGAAGAGAGGCAAAGCACAAGGATCCATTCAATAATAAGTTATATGTATGTACACACACACACACACACACACACACACACACACACACACACACACATATATATATATATATATATATATATATATATATTGATTTTATTTTAATGAGAGAGAATACAGAGAGAAAGAACAGAGCCCTCCTCAGCTCTGGCTGATGGTGGTGCTGGGGATTGAACCTGAACTCTCAGAACCTCAGGCAGGAAAAATTTTTTCTATTTTTATTAAGTGGATAGAGACAGTCAGAAATTAAGAGGGGGAGGAGGAGATAGAAATGGGGAGAAACAGAGAGATACACTGCTTCACCACTTGCAAAGCTTTCCCTCTGCAGGTGGGGACCGGGGGCTTGAACCAGGGTCCTTGTGCATTGTAATGTATGTACTCAACCAGGTGGGCCACCACTCGGCCCTCAGGAAGTCTTTAACAGAAGCAAAGTAAAAGAGTCTGGGGTGGGTAGGAGGGGAGAGTACAGGTCCAAAAAGGATCACAGAGTACCTAGTGGAGGTTGTATTGTTATGCGGAAAACAGAAATATCATTATGCATGTACAAATTATTGTATTTACTGTCAAATAGAAAACATTAATCCCCCAATAAAGAAATTTTTTAAAAACTTATATATATATATATATATATATATATTCCCTTTTGTTGTCCTTGTTGTTTTATTGTTGTAGTTATTATTGATGTCATTATTGTTGGATAGGATAGAGAGAAATGGAGAGAGGAGGAGAAGACAGAGAAAGGGAGAGAAAGATACATGCCTGCAGACCAACTTCGCCGCCTGTGAAGTGACTCCCCTGCAGGTGGGGAGCTAGGGGCTCGAACCAGGATCCTTATGCCGGTCCTTGCACTTTGCGCCATGTGCGCTTAACCCTCTGTGCTACGGCCCAACTCCCCTGGCCAAAAAAAAAAAAAACTTTAACAGAACCATTATGTCATTTCCCCAGCCCCATTAAATAATAATTTAATATTATTCAAATTATTATTAGCATTTAAATAACAATAATAGCAAAAACTTAAAATTTTAATCCTCATACCCTAAAGGCAGATTTTAGCTAGCATGTAGATGTAAAATGTATGACAGTTATTGTGGTAGATTCCATGCAGAAGTACAGTATCTGCCCTCAGAGCACATATCTATCCCCATCGCCAATAACCAATACTCTCCTGACACATGGTCTTCTATGGCCCATATCTGGCTCCATTCTATTGCACTAACACATTTCCTTACACCACACATACACACTTTCAAATAGGCACTCCCCAAAGCTGATGCCATGATCATCTATGCCTTCTACACTCTAGCCATGTAATTTGTCTTCTTGGTATATGGTGCATGCATTGCTGCTTCTATTTTTTTCAAATGTTTTATTTGTTTGTTTGTTTGTTTGTTGGACAGAGGCAGAGAAAAATTAGGAGACGGGAGAAAAGAAGAAGATAGAGAAGGAGATTGACAGAGAAATACCTGCAGACCTGCTTCAACACTATTGAAGCTTCCCCCTACAGACATATTGGTATATTTGCTGGTATGTATTCTTTTCTCTCCACCTATAAAACTATCAAGAATTCACTCATTTTTAATATTTTTCAAGGAAAACCAAGAACAGAATTTAAAGATGTCCCTACTTAAAAAAAAAAGATTACTGCTTAAATAGACAAAAAAATGAAGAATAAATAAGTAAAAATCTCTGACAAACTTATAAATGCAGGAGATTAAAATAAGAATATTTAAAAGGGCTGGGGATATAGCATAAAGGTTATGCAAAAGATTTTTTTGTACCTGACATGCAGAAGTCCCAGGTTCAATGCCCAGCACCACCATAAACCAGAGCTGAGCAGTGCTCTGGTCTTTGTCTCTTTCTTTCTCTCTCTGTATATCTCTCACTAAAATAAATAAATAGAATATTTTAAAAAGAAGAAATAGCATTTAAAAATATCTCTAATCAATGTGTTTATTATACTTGTTTCCTTCCTTTTTCCTCTATATGTACAAATATCATAGATATTTTACACTTATGAAAATACAGCAGTTTTTTGATAGATGATCACATTTACTTAACACTTCCACCTAGCATGACTTGCTCTGTTATTATGATATTTGTGCATAGTTTATACACTTTATATAATATCGCATCAACACAATATAACTTAGAAAATCCTCTACTATCAAATACTCCCTCTTCATTGCTACTGATACCTTCAAGCATTATTATGACATTAAAAACAAAATTCTACTGAGTAAATGGTAAAAATTTCACTGGCTTTATTCAGTGATTCATAAATCAGACCAGAAGCATACAATCTAACAGATAAAAACAGCTACAAGGAGTTTTGCAAGTTATAAAGGCAAATGGAGCCAGAACAAAGGAATTATACCACTCCGAAAAGCAGAGTGATTGTTGTAAGTGCTTTAGGATATGTGGTGCATTAACTAACTAATGCTGAATAAGCTAGTTTTTAATATGATTACTGATTTAACTTAATCTTCTGGGAAAAAAAGTCAAAGATGTAGCTAAGTCTAGTTTTAGTGATGTGGGATTTACCAACAGTGGGCTGGCTCCCTTTGGGACATACTCTTACACTTTTCACAATAATATAATTTTCCACTTTCATTGTTAGTTCTTCTGCTTGGAATTACAAGCATCACTACAGTTTCACCTATGCACTTTTCATAAAATTATTTTGATTTTTTTATATTACCACCAGGGTTATCACTCGGGCTCTGTGATTGAACTATAAACCTATTGTTCCTGGCAGACATTTTTTTTTCTTTTCTCTCTCCCTCTCCTCCCTTTATTTTGTTGTTAGAGGCAAAGATGAATGTAGAAGGAAGACAGAGATAGAAAGGGAGAGAGAAATAGAGACAACTACAGCACTGTTTCACTGCTTATGAAACCTCCCCCCTGTAGTTGGAACTGGGGGGGTTGAACCTGTATCCTTGCAAATGGTAATGGATACACTCAGCTGGCTTTGCCACCACTTGGTCCCTCTAATATGCACTCTTGCAGTAGTTTACTACCTGGTCCTTGGGATACCCTTCACTGAGTACTCTCACCTAATAGACTGTGCCTCTCCCCACTCAAAATCCTCCCATATCTTCCTCAAATTAAAAGCCAAAGTCCCAATAAAAACCTTGATGAATCTATTTGCAACTGACCTGTTACCCAGCCCCTTGTTATTTTTCTGACCCAGTTTATAATCCTTCCCACACATGCACACCCAGCATCAGACTCAAGAGTGTCCTTATTGCCCATTAGACTAGCAATCCAGTCCTCCCCACATGGATGTAAAGGCTGTCTCATCTAAACCCCATTATATTTATTGCATTAAGGTATATTCATTCCCTCCTCTCCTTCACATCTTTACTGAAACAGAGACTTGTCGATGGAGTCTTAAAACCATAATTTCTATGTCAAATCCTACTATATATTTCCCACAGAGTTCTTTCACACAATCTTATACTTTGAATTAAATGTCCTTCTCTACCACATATACTACAGACTCTATTCTATAAGTCAAGATTTATAACTTCTTTATTTATATTGTATCCATGGCCCCTTGAAAAAAAATTTATGTGGCAACTAATTGGTACAGGCTATTGAATACAGGTTGAATACGTGACTATTATGAACTGACTTTAGCTTTAGTCTTTGTCTACATTCAAGAATATCTCTCAGTGAGCTGAGTAGAAGTTGTTCTGACTCCATTTAGGTATAAAATCAAAAAGAATTGAATCTCATCTTTCCATCTCAAAAATGTCCAGACTTTTTAGGTCATTGTTACTCATGACTAGTAGAGTACCCACAAAACACTTAGACACTGTTTCAGTTAGTTGTGTTTCCTGATTAATAAGAGTTAGCTGTTTTTGTTCCCACCTATTTATGTTTATAGTATTTGCTATAATTATAGAGTTATATTAAATATATATCCACAAACAAGAAGACTATGGATATTGAAACAGTATATATATAATTTCTTTATTGGGGAATTAATGTTTTACATTCAACAGTAAATACAATTGTTTGTACATGCATAACATTTCCCAGTTTTCCATATAACAATACAAACCCCACTAGGTCCTCTGCCATCCTTCTTGGACCTGTATTCTTCCCCCCACCCCCACTCCAGAGTCTTTTACTTTGGTGCAATACACCAATTCCAGTTCAGGTTCTACTTGTGTTTTCTCTTCTGATCTTGTTCTTCAACTTCTGCCTGGGAGTAAGATCATCCCATATTCATCCTTCTGTTTCTGACTTATTTCACTCAACATGATTTTTTCAAGGTCAATCCAAGATCAGCTGAAAACAGTGAAGTCACCATTTTTTATAGCTGAGTAGTATTCCATTGTGTATATATACCACAAGTGCTCAGCCACTCATCTGTTGTTGGACACCTAGGTTGCTTCCAGGTTTTGGCTATTACAAATTGTGCTGCTAAGAACATATGTGTACACAGATCTTTTTGGATGGGTGTGTTAGGTTCCTTAGGATATATCCCCAGAAGCTTTTCAATTTGATATAGTCCCATTTGTTTGTTTCTGCTTTAGTCTTCCTTGCAATTGGGTTTGTTTCATCAAAGATATTCTTGAGGTTTAGGTGGGAAAGTGTTTTACCAATGTTTTCCTCTAAGTATTTGATTGTTTCTGGTCTAACATCTAGGTCTTTAATCCATTTGGAGTTGATTTTTGTTTCTGGTGAGATAAAGTGGTTCAGTTTCATTCTTCTGCATGTTACAACCCAGTTTTCCCGGCACCATTTATTGAAGAGAAACTCCTTCTTCCATTTAATACTTTGGGCCCCCTTATCAAAGATTAGATGTCCATAGGTGTGGGAGTTTAGTTCTGGGCTTTCAATTCTGTTCCACTGGTCTGTTTGCCTATTTTTGTTCTAGTACCATGCTGTTTTGATTATGATGGCTTTATAATAAACTTTGAAGTCTGGGAGTGTGATGTCTCCATTTCTGTTTCTTTTCCTCAAGATAGTTTTAGCAATTCTAGGTGTTTTCTAGTTCCAGATGAATTATTGTAGTTTTTGTTCAATTATTTTAAAGAAGTTTGGTGGAACTTTGATGGGTATCACATTAAATTTGTATATTGCTCTGGGTAGAATATTCATTTGATGATGAGCCCTAAGACAGCAGGAACCTCACATTCCCACTATAGAGCCTAAACTTCCTCCAGTCCTGGCACCCTAGAGGAGGGCCCACTTTCCCATATGCTTCTCCCAATTCTTATCAAATAATATTGCATCCGCTGATGGCAACCTAATCAACGCAATGAGTGCCACCCCGGCATGCTTCACTTCAGACTGTGTCCAGAGACTTCAGGTGTGGAATGACAACCCTTCACTATCATTACTCGGGTAAAACCTTTCCTTTCATAGTATTCTCTAATTCCATCCCACGTGGTTCACTTCCTAACAAAATCCCAAACCCTATATATAGACCAAGTTTCATTAGATAGAGCATATGTCCACACGTATCCATAAACTAGGGCAAATATATACCTGAAAATAGTAATACACTAGAGTTTGCAGTGAGTACCCCCCTAACACTTCATTTCCACTATTCCAAGCTTTGGGTCCATGATTCTTCAACAATTTGTTTGGCTTTGTATGTTAACTCTCTTTTCAGCCAACAGGTTCCAGATGCCATCAGGATGCCGGCCAGGCTTCCCTGGACTGAAGACCCCACCAATGTGTCCTGGAGCTCAGCTTCCCCAGAGACCCACCCTACTAGGGAAAGAGAGAGGCAGACTGGGAGTATGGATCAACCAGTCAAAGCCCATGTTCAAAGGGGAAGCAATTACAGAAGCCAGACCTTCCACCTTCTGCAACCCACAATGACCCTGAGTCCATGCTCCCAGAGGGATAGAGAAAGGGAAAGCTACTGGGGAGGGGATGAGATGTGGAAATTGGGTGGTGGGAATTTTGTGGAGTTGTACCCGCCCCATCCCATGATTTTGTTAATGTCTCCTTTCTTAAATAAAATATAAAACCCTAGAAGAAGAAAAAAAAAAAAAAGATATATCCCCAGGAGAAGAATTGCAGGGTCATAGGGTAGGTCCATTTCTAGCCTTCTGAGAGTTCTCCAGATTGTTGTCCACAGAGGTTGGACGAATTTACATACCACCAGCAGTGTAGAAGGGTTCCTTTGACCCCCACAACCTCTCCAGCATTTGCTGCTGTTACCTTTTCTGATGTATGACATTCTCACAGGAGTAAAGTAGTATCTCATTGTTGTCTTTATTTGCATTTCTCTGACAATCAAAGACTTGGAGCATTTTTTCATGTGTTTCTCATCCTTTTGGACTTCTTCTGTGGTGAGTATTCTGTCCAGATCCTCCCCCCCATTTTTGGATGGGGTTATTTGAAACAGTGTATATTATTATCAATGTACCAAAGAATGCTTTAGTAAAACTCATTAATGGCAAGTCACTAAAAGAAAAGATGGCAAGTCTGGTAATAATAAAAAAAATAATAGCTGTAAAATATAGAAAAAGATTTCACTTAATTGTTGTTCTGCAAACCATTCTTAAGTACTTACTACCCAGCCTTCCAACTGTAAAAACCTGAAAACTAAGAATGATTCAATAGGGTATGATTTATGTAAAAGTAAATCACAAAAATATGCCAACCATTAAAGTATAGGCAATGTCAACATGCAGATTTTATGTTTAAAGTTAAAATGAAATACTGGGGGTTGGGCGGTAGCACAATGGATTAAGCCACATGGTGCAAAGGAACCTGTTAGAGCCCCCAGCTCCCCACCTGTAGAGGGGTCAGTTGTTTCACAAGCAGTGAAGCTGGTTTGCAGGCATCTATCTTTCTCTTCCCCTCTCTTCCCCTCCTTTCTCAATTTCTCTCTGTCCTATCCAGCAATAACTACAACAAGAGCAACAAGGGCAACAAAAATGAGAAAAAAAATAGCCTCCAGGAGCAGTGGATTCATAGTGCAGGCACCAAGCCCCAGCAATAACCCAGGAGGCAAAAAAAAAAAAAAAAATTAAATTAAATATTAAGGCATAATTATAAGTAGAAAATGTGCTTCAAAAATTAATCAACTTTATAATTTAACTAACCCCCAGTACTAACACTCAGCTTTGTGTCCCTCAGTTTTCTTATCAACAAAATGGCATTGCCTACAATGAACATGTATTGTGAGAATAAAACAGTCACACATCACATAGTGCCCTGAAAATCTATTAGAAATGTAAGCCACTGTTATAATTAAGTGGGTTTAAGGAAAAGCTGAAAGTAATAAAAAACACCTTTGCTTCTTCATCCCCCTTAGACATATTCTGTTCTGGAATTATCAAGGTATTTTTACATAATACTGTTCTAAACTTGAGAATTCAAATGTATCAGGTATTCCAAGCATAACTGGAACAAATTCAAATGAACATCATATTTCCATTCAAATCCAATTTTACTCCATTTCCCCCTTGCTTGGTTTCAAGTCTCAGAACACTCTCTTTATAACTGATTTCACCTCTCTAGAGTCTAGAAATTCACTTGGGTCAGCCCCCTACCTGGGGCTTCAGCTAGCTTCCGAGAGCTGTATACCAAGGAGATTCCTACCACAGAGGCTTGGTTGTTTGCTGAGATTCAGTCCTGAAGTGATCCATGCATGTAAATTACCTGCAAAGAGAAGACAGGACAGCTGCTAGGGAAGGATACCCAGTTTTAGATGGGTTGAACCATCTTAACCTTTCCAACCCATTGCCTGGACTAAATTAGCAACAATCACTCTCCTCCTGGCTAAGTAGCCATTCTTCATCCTTCTGTGAATGGAAGCCATTGATTTCATCAACGATGTGGTAGTGAGCCCTAAGATGTGTTTCAATGCTAATGTGAGGCAATGGAAAGGGTTCTACAGATTTCTAAAGATTCCCAATAGGATAAGCACAGGAATTGATTTGCTGGACGTGAAATTTGGGCTGAAATCTTTGCTGATTAAAATAGAGTAATTTTATTTCAGTTCAGCTCTTTTTTTTTTTGTTTTGTTACGATCAGGTACAATTGTTTTTTATTGTCTTTGTTTTATTTAGTGGATAGAAACAGCCAGAAATTTATAGGAAAGAGGATGATAGGGAGAGTGACAGAGAGAAACCTTCAACACTACTTCACCGCTTGTAAAGCTTTCTCACCTACAGATGAAGACCTGACACTCAAACCCAGGTGCTTGCACATTGTAACATGCACTCTACCAGCTTCACACCACCACTTGGCCCGCTTAAGTTAAACTCTTTAGTCTCGATTTTCTCATTTCTACAGTAGGAATAAAAATGCCAACCTTGTAGTAATGGAGACTATATATATTAACATTTAATAGTTATGTGCTATTTTTCAGTTATTTATTTATTCCCTTTTGTTGCCCTTGTTGTTTTATTATTGCAGTTATTACTGTTGTTGGATAGGACAGAGAAATGGAGAGAGGAGGGGAAGACAGAGAGGGGAAGAGGATGATAGATACCTTCAGATCTACTTTAATGCCTGTGAAATGACTCCCCTGCCCCTGCGTGTGGGGAGCCAAGGGCTCGAACCCAGGATTCTTACACCCATCCATCCATGTGCTTTGCGCCATATGCGCTTAACCTGTTGCGCTACTGCCCAACTCCCTAGTTATGTGCTATTTTAATTAAGATATATTTCAAGTATCTATTTGTCAGAACATATAAATGAATAGATTTTTTACTGTCATTCTGTAACTGGAAATAATAAAATTCTATCTTAAAACTATATATGACTGAAAGACAAATCAAACCGGTGAGGTATGGTAAACTTAAAAAAAAAAGTTTCCTTACTTTTTCAGTAGGGATAAAAGATGTTTGTGCAATTTGAAGAATTCGAGATTTCTCTCTTTGGAAGTTGTCACACACAGATTTTCCACTTACATACAGGTATGCATCCTCCTTACTAGTGTCAGTCAAACAGAATGTAGCCATTACAGAAATATTCCAAATCAAAAAACAGCAGCAAACATGAAGATAGACACACAAATTTCTTGTTTTAACTCTGTCTTCAGCATTCCACAAGTCCTAGATGTTCAATTTTGTCTCAAAAAGAGTTTTAAAATTGAAAGTCATATAGGTTTGGCTCATATTTTTTAAAAAATATTTCAAGATACTTGATTTATTCTGTGTATTTCAAATAACAATTTACCTAGTAAGTATAATAGAAATGGTGCCTCTGCTCTTATATTATTTCTAGTGGATCAAAATATGATAATTTAAAAGATCTAAGTGAATAAATTTTTAGTAAATCACTATATATATATATATATTTCTATACATATATTTGCTCATTATTTTCTATAGTTTTTTACTTCCTTTCTAAGTCACTCCTATACCTATTACTACTTCGAAATGTCTCCCTCCTTTTTTTTTCTTTTTCTGAGTCATGATGCAATTGGAGTTTAGAGCCCTCTAGCAATCTTCCCTTAACATTTATCCCACTCTGGGAATACGGAACAAGTTTATTTTTGGGGTGCAGAAGTTAGAAGTTCTGGCTTCTGTAGTTTCTTCTCCACTGGACATAGGCATTGGTAGGTGGATCCTTAAGTCCAGCCTGCTTTTATCTTTCCCTAGTGGGGTAGGGCTCTGGGGAGGTGAGGTTCTAGCATATTAGTGAGGTCATCTACCCAGAGAGGTCATGATGGAATCATAGTGAAGCTTTCGTTTAAAGACCTGTTAAAAAAACTTTCCTCCCAGTTGGCACACAACCAGCTTCAATTTTCTCTCTTTTAATTATCTTTTATTTATTTATTAGATAGAGACAGTCAGAAATGCAGAGGGATGAGGTAGATAGAGAAAGAGACACAGGGAGACACCCGCAGCACTGCTCCACCACTTGCAAAGCTTTCCCCCTGCAGGTAGGGACTAGGGTTTCGAACCTAGATCCTTTTGTATGAATGCATGAATGCATTCATGCTCAACCGGGTGTGCCATGAATGCTCAACCGGGTGTGCCACCACCCGGCCCCCAACTTCAAATTTTCTAAAGGCTAAAGTTAAATGCTCATTGAACTGCTGTTTTCTGAGAAATATTACTGAGTAAAATTGAATGGTTGTTATGAGTGATTGCATTGAGAACATCAGTAAATATTGCTAAATTAATGTTTGAATTAATGAATCAATCAACTCAGATGCACTCAATAATAAGTTGACTAGTAACATAACACAAATAATACAATAAAAAGTAACAAATGGCTGGTGGACCTTGAGACAGTGCCAAGCTCTTTTATTATTTTCAATTACATTTCTTACTCTGATCACTGCAGATATACATGCAGCTGTGAGAAAACACCAGAGAACTTGCTAGCTATTGCCAAGTTTCCCACAATAATAACTTTCTGCCAAACTACTCTACCATGCCATTAGGAAGAGACTTTGGCATATCAAGGACGGTACCCTTTCATCACTACAAGGGTCCCTGGAGTTGGCCTTTATTTGAAGATATTTATTTGCTTTATTAATTACATATGAGAAAATATTATACATGAGTCAGTGGGAATGAAAGGCAAAAGCCAGAGCACCACTCAGACTGTCATGGGGGATTTAACTGGGAACTTGAGCCAGTAAAGTCTGAGGCTCTGCCAGTTGGGCAATCTCCCCAGACATTGGTGTTATAATTTTACATACACATCATCGTCATCACCATCACCACACACCCCATGTGTCCAAGAAGACTGACTTAAAACATGACAAGCATAGCTGACATACTTCTACTGCTGAGTTGAATTCTTTGGTTTTTCTTTATCACAGTTTGCTTGGTCCTCTAGGTTTGAATTAAGCTGGGCTGAGGTGACCCAGGGGAAGCTATTCTTCTCCCCAACCGTAGCCAACATCTAGATCTAGTGAGCATCTGCCCACCTATACCCACACACACAGACTTCTTTCGCAGGTTCTTACACTCCAAGCTAATAAGCTCCTTTCTTTTTCTTTTTTGTTTTATTATTGATTTAATAATCACTAGATTGTGGGATAAGTGGGGTACAATTCCACACAGTTCCCACCACCAGAGTTCCATGTCACATCCTCTCCACCGGAAGCTTCCCTATTCTTTATCCCTCTGGAAGTATGGATCAAAATTCCTTATGGGGAACAGAAAGTGGAAGGTCTGGCTTCTGTAACTGCTTCAATGCTAAGACATGGGCATTGACAGGTCAATCCATACACTCAGCCTGTTTCTATCTTTCCCTGGGCAGATGCCTTCACCAATGAGTCCTGGAACCCCACCTCCCTAGAGCCCTACCTCACTAGGGAAAAATAACCCCTTTTCTAAAAACCTCAGGGCTAGCTTGAAACATTCTTGACATCCCAGGGGTCCAGTAACTAGCTCACCTGGGTAGTGTACTACTTTACCACGTGTACAACCCAGGTTCTAGCTAGCCCGCATCACATTGAAGGAAGCTTCAGTGCTGTGGTCTCTCTCCATATATATGTATTTTAAAAATAAATGAGTATTAGAGCCCCTGGCTCCCCACCTGCAGGGGAGTCGCTTCACAAGTGGTGAAGCAGGTCTGTAGGTGTCTATCCTTCTCTCTCTCTCTGTTTTCCCATCCTCTCTCTATTTCTCTCTGTCCTATCCAACAATGATGACATCAACAATAATAATAACAACAACAATAAAACAACAAGGGCAACAAAAGGAAAAATAAATAATTAAAAAAAATTTTTTTAATGAGCAAATGACCCAGTGGTGGCTCACCTAGTTGAACACACACATTGTAGTCCACAAGGACATGGGTTCAGGCCACTAGTTTCCACCTTTAGTGGGGAAGCTATATGAACAGTGAAACATGGCTGCAGGTGTCTCTTCTTGTCTCTCCCTCTGTAATTTTTTCTTTTCCTACGGGGTTATTGCTGGGTCTTAGTCCTGGCCCTCTTTTCCATCTCTACCTCCTCTTTTCTATCAATTTCTCTCTGTTTCTTTTTCTGAAATAAATATTTTTTTAAAGAATTAAATAGAGGGAAATACTCTAACCCTCCACTTTCTCAGACTATATGAGTCATCAAAACTATATCAGCTAGGTTCCAATTTTTGCCAATATATACATACACACATCCTCAATGGAGAGGCATGAAGCATCATGGGAGAGGGAAGTCATGGGAGAGGGAAAATTTCATCCTTTATTCTAAGAGTTGAAAGATGAGTTATTCAGGTAGATGTGACATGTTTACTGATAAATCCCACTTCCTGACTACTTTCTTCTGGGTCTTAAAAAAGGGGGAGCAGTGATTGTTTCGTCTGTTAGGAAGAGGACCCAGAACAAAAGTTCTTCAATCTTTAGGGTCTTAGTTACTCTTATATAAGAATAAACATTGTTTAAGAAATGATCAGGGACCCGGCTGTGGTGCAGCAAATTAAACTCACATAGTATGAAGCACAAAGACCTGCACAAGGATCCTGGTTCAAGCCCCCAGCTCCCCACCTGCAAAGGGGTTGCTTCAGAAACAGCGGAGAAGGTGTCTGCAGTATCTTTCTCTTTCCCTCTCTATCTTTTACTCCTCTCTCAATTTCTCTCTGTCCAATACAAACAAAAAATTGATATGGATAAAGAGGGTATGGAGAGGGCTGGGGATAGGGGAACTACTTTGGTGTCCTGATGCATAATGGTGGAAAAGGACTTATGTTGGAGGTGAGAATGTTTAGCAAACATCTATTACATGGACATGAGAAATTTTATCCATGTGTAAACAACTGTTTTATAAACCATTAACTCCCCAATAAAATAAAAAGAATGAATTAATGAGAGAGAAAAGAAGAGAGAAAGAAAGAAAAAGAAAATTTGTAGACTTTGAAGGCTTACAGGGCCTTGATTAGCCTTAATTTCCCATACAAAGGTATGGAAAATTAATAAGTTTAGTCTGAGCATATTTTTGGTCCTTTTTTAAAATTTATTTATAAAAAGGAAACACTGACAAACCATAGGATAAGAAGTGTACAACTCCACACAATTCCCACCACCAGAACTCTGTATCCCATTAACTCCCTTGATAGCTTTCCTATTCTTTTTTGTTTTTAATTTTTTTATTTATAAAAAGGAAACATTGACTAAACCATAGGATAAGAGGAGTACAACTTCACACAATTCCCACCACCAGAACTCTGTATCCCATCCCCCTCCCTGATAGATTTCCTATTCTTTACCCCTCTGGGAGTATGGACCCAGGGTCATTATGGAGTGCAGAAGGTGGAAGGTCTGGCTTCTGTAACTGCTTCCCCACTGAACATGGGTATTGACAGGTTGATCCATACTCCCAGCCTGTCTCTCTCTTTCCCTAGTGGGGCAGGGTTTTGGGGAATCGGGGCATATTTTTTATTTAAAGTCTGTCTGGCTCTTTGGGAGAGTTTGATCCCATAGAATACATCAGTCATAGAATATAACCAGCTGTTTAACTGACATGAAAAGATAGCAACTTTTAGCATTAATTTTAACTTAGTCTTCTACTCTCCCTTTATATATTGGATTCTTTTTTTTTTATTTCACTAGGGTTATCAGTGGGCCTTAATGCCTATATGATCAACGTATCACTTCTGGTAGTATTTTTTTTTAATTCCTTTTTTCATAGAAACAGAAAGAAATTGAGAAAGGAAACACAGAGAGGAGAAAAGAAAGGGAGACACCTGAGCCCTGCTTCACAATGCAATAAGCTTTCCCCCAGAAGGTGTAGACAGGGGGGTTGAATCTGGGTCCTTACTCTTGGTACACTGTGTGTTCTACTGGACGTGCCACTGTCCAGCCCCTGGATGTTGGGTTTTGTGTTAGTGGAAATCTGTCAGCTTAACAGGAAAAAGTATAATAGTTCCAAAACTGCACATGCAACTTACTGAGTCGTTCTTTTAAAAATGTCTGGTCTCCTTTCTAATTAAGCTGAAAAACATGATCACGCTCTCACACTGAAGCCTTCTTTACCAGGAAAATATGCTAAATGTTTTACCCTATTTTAAAAGCGTTATTCACCATTGCCCTGAAAGCATCGCCATGTTATATACTTCAAATATCAATGCTATAAATAAATCCATTGAGCAAAATACTTTATCAGGAAATCCAGTAATATAGCTGTGCTAAACTGAAAGCTGTGAAAGTAAATATCACTTATGCAAATGAAGTACTAGTGCAGCTCATGCATCACTGGAGGGAAGTTTATATATTTATTGTCTAGAGAACAGAAACAAACCCCCCAGTCTGAAGTTTGGTAGAAATTTTCAAACTTATTATAAAATGTATATGAAATGTTAAATGCCTAGAATAGTAAAATGTTTCTTGAAAAATTAAGACTGATATGAAGGATTACTAAATTTTAAGACTTGCCCTACAACTAAAGTATATATTTTTATTTATTCAGGTTAACATGATACTGGCAAAATAATGAGATATATTAATAGAGCAGACTAAATAATCTATTAGTATATATTCTCTATTATAAAAAATCTAAAAGGACAAAGAAAAATATTATATCTGGTAATAATGCTGTGAACATGCAGGCATTGAGCCCCAGTGGTAACTCTGGTGGAAATAAATAAATAAATGAATATAAAAAGTAGATGCATTAACTCACTTGGATAGTGTACAATCCAGGTATGAGCCTGGGTCTCACCACATTGAAAGAAATTTTGATGCTATAGTTTCTCTCTCTCTCTCTCTCTCCTACTCAGTCACTGTCTCTATCAAAGAAAAAGGAAAGAAGGGAGGAAGAAGTGAAAGAGGGAAGAAAGGAAGGAACAGGAAAGGAAAAAGAAAAATTGACCACCAGATGTATTTGGTGGGAATGTAAACTGGGGTAGCCCCTATGGAAAACAGTATAAAGAATCCTTTAAAATAAAAATGACAACATGTCACAATACTACTATACCACTTCTAGGCATTTATATAAAGGAAGCTAGACAATAATTTGGAAAAAAAACAAAACATATGCAGTGCCAGATGATGGTGCACCTGGTTAAATGCACACACTGCAGTGAGAAAAGATGCAGGTTCAAGACCCTGGTCCCACCTGCAGGGGGAAAACTTTGCCAGTGTTGAAGCAGGTCTGCAGATGTCTCTTTGTCTCTCTCCCTCTCTATCTCCCCTCCCTTCTCAATTTCTCTCTGTCTCTATCTAATAATAAATAAGTAAAAATTTCAAAAAGTTATGCACTACTGTGCTTACAGGCACATGTTTTACAATGTGCTCATTGACAGAAAGACTGAATAAGGAAGTTGTGGGGTCAGCGAGCTAGGTTAGCACGAGGAGACAAAGAACTTACATGCCTGAGGCCCCAGATGTCCAGTGTTTCATCCTTGGCACCACCCTATACTAGAATAGAGCAATGTTTTGGACTCTTCCTCACATTATTTCTCTCATTAAAAAGGGAGGAGGAAAAGGAGAAGAAGAGGTAAAAGAGGTTGTTGTTTTGGGGTATATGTCATCCAATGGGATACTACTATACCATAAAATGATATCCTGTCTTTTGAGAGAAAATGGACAAAACTGGAGGTGATTATGTTAAAGGGAATAAACAAAAAAGTAAAGGTCAACTTCCAGATGGTTTCACTAATAGGAAAATCATAAATAACTAGATCAAGAAAATATTAATAATAATAACAATATACTGACAACCTCTGAATTACATGGCAGTTTGAAGAGGTGGTTATGAGGGGGAGTAGAATAGTGTAATGTCATTAAGATTTTAGCAGCAGTTATGGTGAATCATATATGTATGTGTGTATGTGTATGTGTGTGTATGTGTTTGTGTGTGTGTGAAACTACTAATATACTACTAAAGTCTTATGATACTGTGAACTAATATTAAATAATTCTATTAAAAAACATCAAAAATTAAACAACTCACTCTCCCAAATGAATGAAACATGAGGAAATATATAAGCTGTACAGAGAAAACATTGTCCAAATATAAACAAATAACTTGAATCTAGACTACACAAATACCCAGACAACTCCTTAATAAAAGTCATACACTAAGCATGAAAGTAAGTAAGAAAAAAATTGGCTTAAAGAGATACTTTATAAAATAAGTTATCATTGGTCAGTATACTTATGATCTGAAAAGTGGTCAACATCATTTGTCACCATGAAGAATCAAATTAAGGAAATGACACTCTAATATTGGAAATTGAAAAAGAAAGGACAACAGTAATTGTTGGCACAATGAAATTCTCACAAATTTCTGATGACTGATAAAACTTTTATTTTAAAAACTTAACATTTCCTTAGAAATCTACCTCATGGTCCATTAATTCAATTGTTTTATATTTATCTAGGCAAATGACATATATATTCCCAAAATCTTTTATATATAAAGAATGTTCATGAAAGCTTATGTCTTGTTATAACTACACCAAACAGGGAATAGTCTGGTTTATATCAGTAGCTGAACTCACAGTTAGTGGCATACTGGCACAATGTAAAACTACTCAAAGACTGGGGAGACAGCATAATGGTTATGCAAAATGACTGCCCTGCCTGAGGCTCTGAGGCTCTGAGGTCCCATGTCCAGTCCCTAGCACCACCATCAGCCAGAGATGAGCAGGGCTCTGGTCTCTCTCTCTCTCTCTCTTAATTGCTCTCATTAAAATGTAAAAAAAAAAATGAACAATTAAAAAAAACCTACTCAGCAACTACAGAAAGCAACTAATATATGCAATAGCATGCATAATATTTTGCCAAATAAAAGAGCCTTGTATAATAGAGTACATGCATTGCAATTCCGTGTGTATATTAAGAACTGAATAAGCAAAAGCAACTATGATACAAATAGTGTTGAAACAGTATGGGCTGGCAAACTAGCTTATGTGGATAGTGCACTTATTGTTTCTTTTTGTTTTGTTTTTTCTTCCACACATACAACACACATTCAAGCTCAGTTACCACTGTACTGAAGAAAGGAAAAAAAAAAAAAAGAAAAAAGAAAGCTTCAGTTCTGTGGTCCCTTTCTCTCTCACTTTAAATTTCTCTCTTTCTGTCTGAAAGTCGGTCCAGAATGGTGAAGACCTGCCTATGAAAAATAAATAAATAAATAAATAAATAAATAAATAAATAAATGGAAATGCCACTCAAGGAAGATGGGGTTTGAAATGAGTGAAGCCCAGAATGTTCCTAGCTGTATCATAGACTGTGAGTTCAGCCTAACAGGGATCTTATAGGCTGAATATGAATATACATGGGTCCTGTGTAAATTGATGTGGTAAACAGTTCATTGATGTGGTAAACAGTTCATTGTCTTTACATATTCTCTTCAAGTTTGGGAGCTATTCTGCCCTAATCCAGTTTTCTAGTTCTATTCTCAATTCCAACTGTATCTTCTCAGACAATATTCTTAGTCCACCTCCATGTTAACTATCAAGCTCAATCAAAAAGTACTAGTCATGAGCCCCTGGGAACATAACCTAACATAGATACTAGTTTCTTACCACCTAAAAAACCTATTCTCATCTTCTCTATTTCTACTTTCTGGTTCTTTTTTATTAAACATTTTGTCCTGCTCATATCTTAATTGTCTTTCAGACTCCAAGTTGCACATGCTATTATGATGCCATCCTGATTTCCCTGAGCAGATGACCTTACCACTGTGGTCCAGAACCTTGCCTTTACAGAAGCCTACCCCACTCGGGAAAGATAGAAACAGGCTGGGGGGTTGTGTATGGAATGACCTGCCAATGCCCATGTCCAGCAGAAAAGCAATTGCAGAAGCCAGAAGTCCCTCCTTCTGCCCTACAAAAACAATTTTGTCACTAGAAGTCCAATGAGCTCTCCATTGTGCTACAGAGCCACCTCTCCAAAAATAATTCTGTTCCATAGTCCCAGAAGGGGAAAAATGCTAGGGGAAGATAATTAGAGGGCTCTGGAACTCAGTTTCATCAGGACCCTGAAAAAGAAAAGGAAGAATGAAAAGACATTTGGAAGTTGTAGTAGGTATAGGTATGACTTGGAAGAGAAGGCAGGAGAATAGAAAAAATGAGCAATAAAATGAAATAGATGATAGATAGGTAATTGACATAGATAAATAGATATATAATAGGTATATAGACAGATAGATTGACAGATAGATAATCAGTCATAGAAATAATGTTCAACCTGTATCAGTGACCTTGGGAGAACTACTGCAATTTCCACTCAAGGGAATGGTGACACAGAATTCTGGTGGCAGGAATGGTATGGAAGTGTACCCCTGTTATCTTGTAATTTTGTAACCCAATATTAAATCACTAATAAAAATTTTAAAAAAAGGAAAAGAGAGAGACAGGCTGGGAATATGGATCTACCTATCAACGTCCATGTTCAGCAGGGAAGCAATAACAGAAGCCAGACCTTCAACCTTCCGCATCCCACAATAATCTTGGGTCCATACTCCGAGAGGGTTAAAGAATAGGAAAGCTATCAGGGGAGGGAATGGTATATGGAGGTCTGGTGGTGGGAATTGTGCGAAGCTGTACCCCCCTTATCCTATGGTTTTGTCAATGTTACCTTTTTATAAATAAAAAAATTTAAAAAGATAAATAAATAAAATCTTTAAAAAAAAAAAAAGGAAAAGGGTAGAAGGTTCAAAATGGAGCTCTTTTTTTATCAGACTTAGACTTAAGCCTTAGTTACAATTACATCTCTCCCCCAAGTAGAATTTCAAGCCAATCACTCAGAAGTAAGTTTGGTAATGTACCTTGTTGTGGGGGAAGGAGGCTGAAGAGACTCCTCCCATGATGGTTAGTTCACTGTGGTTTCATTCCCAAAGATTAGAGGAGGAAACCATATTTTTAGGCATTTGAAGCATCTATTCATGAAAACTGAGAGCATGTTCATGGATATATGCAAAATGGAGACTAATCTGGTCTCTTCTTCACTTCTAAGGCCCCTCCTTCACTTTCTTTCTAAGCCACACCCACACTTATTACAACTTCAGGAAATCATTCTGCTCAGTTAAGGGAAACAAAAGCCTGACTTCTTAAGACTTTCTCAAAATTATCTTCCCTCTCACCAATGGGGTAGAAACAAAGGTTCTTGGCCACAAAAAATTCTGGATCCTGGTGGAAGTGGGGTTCAGGGACCTCTTGTCATCTACTCCTAACATACCTGCTAGGCCACACCATCACCTAAGAAAAGTAACTTGTGCAAAAAAGAAATTCTTTTTATGTTCATATAATTTCCTTGTAACTGTACCTGCTTCCTTTACTAATGAGACCCCTTTTTTCTTCTTTTTCCTCTAGGGTTATCACTGGGGCTCGGCGCCAGCACTGTAAATCCATTGCTCCTTGCAGCCATTTTTTTCCATTTTACAGGATAGGACAGAAAGAAATTGAGAGAGGTTGAGAGAGGAGAGGAAGGTAATGAAGGAGAGAGAAAGAGACTCCTGCAATCGAGTTTCACCTCGTGTGAAGCAGACCCCTTGCCGATGGAGAGAAGGGGTGGGGGATGCAGGGCTCAGGATCCTTGTGCATATCTTCACCCTTCCTTCCTTGCCCTCCCTGCTATGGTCAGGCACCCAAGCTTTCCATTTTGTATAGCTCCTTGGAAATACAAATGATTGTTTCTTAAACTGTACGTTAACTGAAGAGAGACATAAAAGAAATTTCTGGGATTATAAAAATATAATAGTTTGTTTCTTGATACTAGTATGGGTTGAATTAGAATCTTTTAAAATTCCTGGAACTGTATACAATGTGTACATTGAATTTAAATTGTTTATTACTTCATCCTGGTCCTGGCTAAACTCAAATTTTATTTTATTTATTTTATTATTTCTTTAATTTTTTTTTTATTTAAGAAAGGATTAATTAACAAAACCATAGGGTAGGAGGGGTACAACTCCACACAATTCCCACCACCCAATCTCCATATCCCACCCCCTCCCCTGATAGTAAACTCAAATTTTAAATGTTGATTACTTTGTCCTGGTGCCTACAGCACTGGATGAAGCTTTGTTGCTATGGTGTATTTGGTGTCTCTGTCTCTCTGTCTCCCTCTCTATCTCAAAGTCAACCCAGAGTAATGAAACTTTGTTGAAGACTAATAGAAGATTATTGCTTTGAATAAATGGATTGGTCACTTTGATACTAAAAAAAAAAGTTAGAACATATTATTAAGTAATACATTCACCTAAAACCTTATAACTGTAGGAAAGAAATCATACTTCTTCTTATCTTAATTTTTATATTTGGACACCTACTTTCCTACTTTCATTCACAGACCTTTGGTGATGCGAGTGATGAAAAAAAAAAAAAAGAACTATGGTGGTTATCTCTGGGAGGTTGGAAGGTAAAAATATGGAATGTTCCAAGCTGCCCCAATTTCAGGACCCATCTTTCTCAGGAGGAACATAGAGTATGTTGTCCAACCTCCCTTAAGAGGATGGAACATTTTCTACCATTGTTGATCCACATTGAGGGCAAGGTCTTATGGGGGCCTACAAAGGGGTCTATTGTGTTGTTCCTGATAGAGATGACCAGCAAAAAAGGAGAGAGGGGTTTATTCAAGTTCTAGGCCCATCATGTCTGTTTGGGAATCTCTGGACTCCCCGAATAGGGCCCCAGCCTATAGGGTGGCCTGCTAGTGACTAAAGACTCATCATTAAAGTATGCCAGTCTCTTGCCTTTATTCAGCTTTTGTAATGCTTACTTTGATAAAGTTAGCTTTCGAGTGAGTGAGGGAAGTATAATAGGAAGTAGATGAGGACAGTATCTAAGTCTAAGGAGAAATTATTTCATTATTAACTTTATGGTATCTTTTTAGGTCTTTCTACTTGCTTGCTGCATATACTGACTCACTGAAGACAATTGTGCACTTTTGTATATATTTTGCCCTAAATTATGGATACATGTGAACATATGCCCTGTCTCATGGGACCTAATCTATATCTAGGTTTTTGGGACTTTGTTAGGAAGTGAGCCACCTGAAATAGAATTAGAGAATCCTATGAAAGAAAAGGTCTCACTCAAGTAATGAGTCTGAATTCAGGGTTGACATTCCACACCTGACATCTCTGGACACAGTCTGAAGTGAAGCATGCTGAGGTGGTACTCATTGCCTTGATTAGGTTGGGATCATTAGATGCAATATCATTTGGTATGAATTGAGAGAAGCATGCAGGAAAGTGAGCCACACCCTAGAGGTTCCAGGACTGGAGCAAATACAGGCTATATAGAGGAAGTGGGAGGTTCCTGCTGTCTTAGGGTTTAAGATAGTTATTGCTGTAATCAAATTATTTGGCAATTGGGTTAACTTTGAAAATCCCTCTGTTAGGATTTCCTGTATCATACCCAGCATCACCATAATTTATGTCCTTTGACATTATTTGTATATAGCTCTGTCTTAGAGAATAATGTCACCGGTTGCTTCTGTTCTCCTTGGTCTAAGCTTTTAAGAGTCCACATTTAAAAAACACAGCCTATGGTCTGTGCATTAAAAAGTAGGGATGCAGAGGTCACATAGGCTCCTAAGCTGAATATGGGCCCCAGATCACATCAAATCGATGGTGTTTACAGTCAACAATATTTATACAGCTTTCCCATATTTGGGAGCTACTCTCTTCCTTGATCCAGCTTTCTGGTCCTTTTTCCAGCCATGACATCATCTCCCTAGACAATAACTTGGATCCATTTGCATATCAGATGTCAGGCTCAGGAAAAAAAAAATAGTATAGTCATGGGCTCTTTGAATATAAATAAAATAGGACTACTAACTATCTATAAAACGGAGACCCCCCCAACTCTTCATCTGAACTATACCAACCTTTAGGTTCATGATTAGTCAACAATTTGGCTCTATATGTTAACTCTTTTTTCATCTACTAGGTTCCAGATGCCAACTGGACTTCTCTGAACAGACGACACCACCAATGTGTCTTGGAGCCAGCTTCCCAAAAACCCCGCCCCATCAGAGAAAGAGAGAGACAGGCTGGAAGTATGGATAGACCTGACAACACCCATGTTCAGCAGGGAAGCAATTACAGAAGCCAGACCTTTCACCTTCTGCACCCCATAATAACCCTGGGTCCATACTCCCAGAGGGATAAAGATAGAAAGGCTATCATGGGAGGGGATGGGATACAGAGTTCTGGTGGTGGGAATTGTGTGGAGTTGTACCCCTCTTATCCTATGGTTTTTGTTAGTGTTTCCTTTTTATAAATAAAAATTAAGAAAAAAAAAGAATATGGAATTTTGCCCATGGGTATGATGTGGAGCTATGCATTGTAATCTTATAATCTTGTAACAAACCATGAATAAAAATAAATATATATTTAAAAAATATTTTGAATTAAACTTTTAGAATATGTGATATGTTAAAAATAATTTTTGGATTAAGTTCAAGAACAGAATAAATGTTCCCACAAGTGTTGGAAACTAAAATGTAGGTACAATATTCATGGAGATCTATACAATTATTAAATTGAAGCTATAATTTTAGTTTGAAGATTCCTGATCACCAAAATAATCACATGCATTCAATATGAGGTCCTTTAAAAGTCTTTCCAGAGGGAAAGTGTTTGATCTTGTATTTAATCTTGTTAGAAGTTCTTGTTATAAAGAACAAAGGAACCAAAGGAAGAAAATGTCTAATTTTTATAAGAAACTTAGCACGAAACTAATGTAGACTTGCTCTAAAAGTTTAACAGGGTTAAGTAACCAGTAACCTTTATATAAAAAAGAAGAATTAAAAAATACAACTGAAACAAATAATAAATGAATTGACAAAAAAAGATACTAAGAAAATACAATCTGACTGAGGGTGGGAGGGTATGTAGCAAATGAATAGTTTCAGGAATGAATAGAGAAAGGACAGAACTCAACCAATTCTAGATCCCGTTTGCCTTTGGAAGCAACAAATGCAAATGTCTTTAGTGTCAGTGGAGGACACTTACGGGAAAAGTGTTAGATATGATATTAGTCCAAATCTATATATACAAGGATAGTGCTTTCTTTTTTTCTTGAATGATATTGAGACACACATTAATTACGGCCAATGCAGAAATGAAAATGGAGAATAAGGGAGAAAGGACTGGGCCGCAGACAAGGTCCCAGGGTTTTGTCAAAGAAATGACCACATGTTTCATATATGCAGCCCTGCTGTGAAGTCACTTAGTGATTTGCAGACTTTGGTGAACCTCAGTGGCCTCAGGGGAGTTTCTTCACCTGCAGATATAATACCCTGATAGCAAAGATTAGAATCAGTGAAGATGCAGAAATTTGAGGCCCTGCTTGTTTATCTATTCATTTCTTTTACCACCAGAGTGATCACTGGGGTTTGATGCTTGCACAAGAAATTCACCACTTCTGGCCGAGGTTTTTCCCTGGTTTTGTTCCTTTATATTTGATAGGACAGAGAGAAATTGAGAGGGAAGAGGAGATGGAGAGGGAAGAGGAGATGGAGAGGGAGGGGGGAAAAAGACATCTGCAGCACTGTTTCACCACTCCTGAAGCTTCCCCCCTGCAAGTGGGGACCAAGGGCTTGAACACAGATCCTCGGGTATGATAACATGTGCATTAAACAAGGCCTAACTTCTCCTGAGAGAAATAAGGGCTAACTTCTTAGTTGAAATTACAGTTGGTGGCAATTCTTACCTTCCTCTCTGCATGAACAGGGCTTTCTGCTGCTGTCATCAAAGTGGCCTTTGTCATCAGCCTTAGAATCTGTTACTTCTACCCAAGAGTCTGCTGACAACCCAAACAAGCTGTACTTTCTATATACAGAAAAGAAATAATAATAATAATAGTGTTGTTTTACACCGGGGCTGGCTTCACGGGTGGGTAACAGAGACGACCAGAGACACACCGCTGAGCTGAGAACCCAGTTTAATCTTTATTCACGAGGGCAAACGTGCTCTTCTGCCTTCTCCTCCTGGGACAGAGAGGGACTCCTAAACTAATCATCACACAGATCTGTCTTGCATCTTTCTCCTCGGTTGTGGCTGCGGCAGGAACTCAGGAAGTACGTAGGATAGGGGTCGGGGAGAAGGGAGTAGCCCGAAAACAAGCAAGGGCTAAACCAGATCTCCCGGCGGAGAGAGTGAGACCAAACCAATGTGAAGCATAGCAACATAACAGTAATTATTATTATTATTATTATTATTATTACTAGTATTATTATTATAACCTGTTAAGTTTGTTGCTATGAGTTTCTAAGGGAAAGCTGATAACTGTATAAAAGGGCAAGCACCATTGTGCTCAGGACCCAGCCATTTCTGGACATGAGTCTGGCTGGGTCTGTTGGCCTAATCAATACTCTTCCTATTTGAAAGCCTCAGTGTGTCTTGTCTCCCTGAGAAGCCGATAACACTAGAGATTCTGATTTTTAAGAAATACTCACATCTAGACATTTATGTTGAGTATTCTTTCGTTTTTGTTTCATTTATGTAGACAACTAATGCACGCTAAATAGGCAAAAGCAAATATGCAGGTGTCACCAAAGCACAAATACGCAAACGTTGACCTTGATATTGGTCCTGTTCCATCAAGTCTGATTTCAGACATTTTAAGTCTAACTAGGCATCCAGAAATTTGAAAATTACAGTCAACAGGATTTTTGGGGGAAAAGAGAATTACCCCTGTATTGTAATTAATGAATGAGGTCCATAGCCATTTTATGCCTGATAATTTTGTGGTATGTTTGCAATTTTTATGCAAACTATGATCCTCACTAACCAGAAAGATTGTCACAATTTATACAGGGATTGGAATCATAGATGCCAGTTTTTTTGTTTGTTTGTTTGTTTTTGTTTCAAGGAAAAGAAAGGAAAGAAAATCTGCCTAAATATGTAAACAAGGACTTGGTGTGGACTTAAAACTTCTATTGTATGTGGTTTGAAAAGAAGAGTTGACTGAGACAAATTTCAAGGCTGCGAAGGTATTTGTATTCAATACTTGAAAGTTCTTGCAAGAAGGTCAGTGTGAATCCATGGAATGCCTGACTTTGCCTAAACTCTCTCCTGCTGAGGTCATTTACATAAATTACTGACAAGAAAAGCAATCTTGCCACCCTCTCCAATTTTGACAAAGATATTTTGATGTGAACTTTCAAAACATATTCATAGGTCAGCCTTAGTCTACAGAGTATAGAAAAATATGACAAAAATTACATGGCTCCTAATTTCCAATGAAATTAAGCAAGGCAGTTAATCCCCACCATGAAACAGCCATAACTGAAGGCCATCCTGAATAATGCTACTATCAAAAATCACAAAAGTGAAAGAAAATCAAAAGAATGGAAATTAAAAGTTACTTTTTTAAAATAATGCTTTTTAAATACTAATCATTCCTCTAAGGTTTGCATATATTGATTTATTCAAGATGTCAAAAATAGATCTTAGGATTTGAAGAAATATTAGGCAAGTAGTTGCTTAATTTGTTATTTCCACTTAAAGCAAAAGCCAAGAATCGATAATCATATTGTTTTTTATTTCTATTCAGTATCTATCTATTATTATTGCTTCACTTGATGTGATAAGAGGAGTAGAAATTGCATAAACTTATGAGCAATTTTTCCTAGTATCAAAGAGTTTATTTTTTATATATTTATTTATTTTCCCTTTTGTTGCCCTTTTTTTTAAATTGTTGTTGTAGTTACTATTGTTTTTATTGATATCATCATTGTTAGAGAGGACAGAGAAATGGAGAGAGGAGGGGAAGACAGAGAGAGGGAGATATTGATATTAATATCGTCGTTGTTAGGTAGGACAGAGAGAAATGGAGAGAGGAGGGGAAGACAGAGAGAGAGAGAGACAGATAGACACTTACAGACTTCACTGCTTGTGAAGCGAATCCCCTGAAGGTGGGGAGCCTGGGCTAGAACCTGGATCCTTATACCAGTCCTTGCGCTTCTTACCACATGTGCTTAACCTGCTCACTACCGCCTGATTCCCCCAAAGTGCTTCTAACCAAAGTGTTGTTTCCATATTTTGGAGAACAATTGTGTAAACCACCTTAGTTTGATACAGCATATTTGTCTTAGAATTCTGTAAACAAGAGACACTCAGCCCCCTCCCTTGACCATAACACAATACATTTCAAATGCTTTAGATGTCCTAATCTCTAATATATCCTTGCTTCGTATATACCTTTATAAATCTATGGAGAATAGGGAAAAAAGAATTGAGAGAGTATTTACAGCATTGTGGAATTTCTTTTTTCCTTTTACATTTTTTTTATTATCATCATGGACTTAAAATCAAATCTTTCTCATCTCACTCAGTCCTTTAATATCTACTACTAGAACATGAAAAATGACTACAAGAGCTTTGTTGTGTGGAGGGGCTTAGGATGGAATCAGAGAAGTCAAAATCTATGCCCAGCCAAGTCCATGACATGATGCTTTGATCACACAAAGATGTCAAGTCTTACATGCAGGAAGAGAGAAGGAAGGGAGGGAGGGAGGAAGGAAGGAAGGAAGGAAGGAAGGAAGGAAGGAAGGAAGGAAGGAAGGAAGGAAGGAAGAAAAAGGTAAGGGAAGAAAGGGAGGGAAGAAGAGTAGAGAAAGAAGAGAGGGGAAGAGGAGGGAAGAGGAGAGAAGGGAAATGGTGGGAGGTTTAACACAATAGATAAAAGACTCAAAGGAATCTTCTGAGAATGGCCTGTAGTTGTGACATTTTGGTTCAGTACCCATTTTATTATTACAAGAATATGCTGGGCTCCTTTCAAGATATGGGAGTAGGGTGAGATGGCACAGTGGTTCTCCAAAAGGACTCTTGTGCTTGAGATCTGAGGTGCCAGGTTCAATTCCCAGTACCACCATCAACCAGAGCCAAGAAATGCTGTGGGGAAAAAAAAAAAAAAAAAAGAAGACACAAAGTTAAAAATTAAATCATGTGATACAGAAGAGGGATGGATGACACCATTCTGGAAGTCAGAAAGCATGCCCAGACATATAAAAGAGGGACCACTGGGAAGACAAAATTAACTGAGATACAGATGATAGACAAGGCACTATGGGAGTGCAGAGAAAAGCATGGTTCTAAAGATATATTTCTAAGGATATATTTGAATAAAGTTCAATTCAGTCTCTGTATTATCACAGACACATTGTTTGACTTCTTGGAACCTCATGTTCCTCACCTATGACATGAGATTTCAGGGGCTAGGCTATGCATACTTGGTTGAGTACACACATTACCATGTGTAAGGACCCAAGTTCAAGCCCCAGTCCCCACCTACAAGAAGGGAAAGAGCTTCACAAACTATAAAGCAGGGGTACAGGTGTCTCTCTATCTGTACCTTTTCTTTTAATTTCTCTGTCCTATCTAAATAAATATTTAAGTATTTAAAAAAAATTAAAATTCATTTTCCTCCTCGACTCCAGAGCTTCCATGAAGCTACATGTCTATGATTCCATTGCTTCTTTGTTTTATTTATTTATTTATTTACTTACTTACTTGTTTATTTTGGATAGAGAAAGAGACAAATTTAAAGGGAATAGAGGGATAGAGAGGGACACACACACACACACACACACACACACACACACATTTGCAGTATTGCTTCACCACTTCTGAAGCTTCTCCCATACAGGTGGGGGCCAGGATCTTGAACTTGGGTCCTTACTATAATAAGTGTAGTGTACTCAACCAGGTGAGCCGCCATCTGGTCCCTCGTAGACTCTTGTATTTTTTCTTTCCAGATAGAGAGTGAAAAAGACAGAAAAAAACCATAGTACAGTTCCACAGCTAGTGAGGCTTCATCTTGTGCAAGTGCTCCCATGTGATGCCCAGGAGCTCGACATTGTGTCCTTCAGATAGTGAAGTGTGTGCGCCATTGGATTAACTATCTCCTAGTTCCCTGAAATAATATGTCTGTGTATATATATATATATATATATATATATATATATATATATATATATAGTTTTTATTTATAAAAAGGAAACATTGACTAAACCATAGGATAAGAGGGGTACAACTCCACACAATTCCCACCACCAGAACTCTATCCCATCCCCTCCTCTGATAGCTTTCTGATTCTTTAACCCTCTGGGAGTATGAACACAAGGTCATTGTGGGATGCAGAGGGTGGAAGGTCTGGCTTCTGGAATTGCTTCCCCGCTGAACACGGGTGTCGACACATACTCCCAGCCTGTCTCTCTCTTTCCCTAGTGGGGAAGTGGTCTGGGGATGTGGAATATATATTTTTGAATCTTAAAGAGCTTCAGGTTTTAATTTTTAGTATCATTTATATACTTATTATTGGATAGATACAGAGAGAATTTTAATGGGAAGGGAGAGATAGAGAGACAGAGAGATACCTGTAGCCCTACTCCAACCACTCCTGAAGCTTTCCCTCTGTGGGTAGGGATGAGGGCAGTGAACCTGTGTCCTTGTGCACTGTAATGTGTGCACTTAACCAGGTGCACCACCACCTGGCCCTCCTGAAATAATATTTCAATCTGACTAAATTAGAAAACTATTGTGAGGACTGAGCTTATTGTACAGAATACTCAGTGTATCATCAAGTACCACGCAAGCATTCCCAATTATATATCATAGAAATTATTAATGAAAACTAAGTCAACATGTTATAAATTCAGCATTTGAATGTTGAGCATGCATTTTATGATACTCTATATTAGTACAGAATTGATATTTAAGTCAAGGGAGCTGACTGGCAGCACCCAGGTTAAGTGCACATAGTAGGAAGCACAAGGACCCACTCAAGGATCCCAGCTCAAGGCATGGCTCCCCACCTGCAGGCGGGTTGCTTCACAAGAGATCTGCAGGTGTCTCCTGTATCCCTCCCTCTCTATCTTCCCCTCCCCTCTCGACTTCTCTCTGTCCCATTAAAAAAAAAAATAGCAACAAAGCAGTGTGTTTGTAGTGAAGGCACCCAGCCCCAGCAGTAACCCTAGAGGCAAAAAAAAAAAAAAAACACAAGAAAGAAAGAAAGAAAGAAAGAAAGAAAGAAAGAAAGAAAGAAAGAAAGAAAGAAGTTTTAATTCACTCTGATTTCATGGATCAAATACTGTAAGATCAAAATTAAAACCATCCTACTGTCGTGGCAACTGTATGGAATAAAATGCTGCTCATATTAGATGCTTTTACTCATCTTTAGCTTGATAATGTTGAATTGTTTTTTACTCCAAATATGGAAAATTCAAGACAGTGAGATGGTTATCTGATCTGATTTCCATCCCATATTTGTAAGAGTAATCTGACAACAATAAGAATAAAGTGTACATCAAAAAAGGGAGTCTGAGATATGTATTCCATTTTTCTTGCACATCAAATTTTCCTTGACATAAGAGATTTGAGTTTGTTGTTTTTATTCTATCTATCATGGTGACTATTATGCTATTTTGGCATTGTTAATATTAAAAATAATAGTAGCTAGCTATTTCAAAAAGATAAGGAAGGAGGGCAGGGACACAAGTATTCCTTCAATTATTATAGATTTTATCACTTTTTCCATCAATTCATAATGAGGACATTCAGTTTCCCAGTTAAAAATCAGTAGAAGCTGCAGTACCTTACTTAGGAAATGCATCATTCAAATTACTAATCGATCTAATGAATTCTAATGAATCCTTTCCTCCTACATGGAAGCTTAATCCCTATTCAAAGTGGATTAGTTAGTATTTAAATTTATCATAGGATCAAGAGTGATTAGTGGTCTATCATAAAAAGAGAACCCCATGAAATTTGTGATTCTTTATTACATGCCAGACGGAGGGTGAGCTATTCGCAAAGCTCAGGGGATGGTGTATTGTCCTGAGAATTTTGCCAAGGAGGCCTGTTCCTGAGGTAAAATGCAGCCCAGAAAAACTGAGGTTTGCTTGTAAAGAGATTTATTCCCCAAGGCAGGAAACAGCTGCATGCTAATGGCTTACTACATTCTTATTATCTGCTTGCACATTGACTGTTGAGCATTAGAACTGCAACTCTTAAGTCTCCTTTGCCTGAAAGATTTTTCTAAGGAGCTTCTGAAAACATTAAAGTTCCTGAAAGACTTAGATAAGTTTGAACTTCAACTGCAATAGATCTATCAGAGTTGTCTTTTCATAATTGAAATAGCCCTCGTTCTGCGGTTGTGCGAATAGTTTTTCAGGATAAATGTAGCCATGAAGTAGATTTGAGGGCACCTACTGACAACAGAGATGCCATAAGAGTCAGAGAAATGATGGCATATGAATGTCTTGTTTGCTAAGAGCTGCATGCGACTTCTGGGAAAGTGACTGATAAAAAAAATTAAAACTGCTTTTCGGTATATTGTAATAAAAAGCAACCTCCAAGCTTTCCAGGATTTTTCTTAATGAACAGAATGGAGAGAACATCCCCTGAACTCACATATACCTGCTTCCACAATGCCTTTAGATTCAGTGGTTTTATGATCTAAGAATTAATATATAAATAAGTTAATAGGTAGTTTCATACTTTCTCTAGAAAGATACAAAATGATGACAATGATTATATGTAGGAAGTGAGATTGGACCAGCAAGATTGTCATCAGGAAGGGAGCCCATTTTGACAAGAACATGACCGAGGTTTGAGCTCTGGAAGAGGGTTTGGTAGTATAGTGTCTTTCCTTCTCTGTCTCTCTTTATTTTTCACCTGAAAAAAAAAGTTAGGTAGTCCCAATAACAACAACGATTAGAAAGTGAGATGGGGTGGTATGACTGAAGTTATCTTTTCAAATATCTTCTTCATTGTGGTTGCTTTAGATGGTTGCTTAATTGTCTTATGAACTAAAGAAGATGTTCTTTTTAAGGTTGTCAAAATATCTGATCTGAGTAGAGAAGTTTCCCTCTCTCATTTAGTCCACCTATTAATCTTCTTGTAATTATGATTAGCTTTTTGTGCTCTTAGATTTTTATTTATTTTTTAAAATTTCTTTATTGGGGAATTAATGTTTTACATTCGACAGTAAATACAATAGTTTGTACATGCATAACATGTGTCAGTTTCCCATATAACAATACAACCCCCACTAAGTCCTCTGTCATCCTTCTTGGACTTATATTCTCCCCACCCCATCCACCCCACAGTGCTCTTAGACTTTTTTTCAATTTTTATTATATTTATTTACTAGATAGAGACAGCCAGAAATCAAGAGGATAGGGGAGACACTGCTTCACCTCTCACAAAGCTTTCCCCTTGCAAGTGGGGACCAGGGGCTCAAACCTGGGTCTTTGTGCATTGTAATGAGCACTCAACCAGGTGCGCGACCACCCAGACCCATATGTGTTCTTAGTATAAGGCTCTAACCATCCCTCCTTTTCTTTCCCAGTATTTTAACTATTACTGTACCTTCACTGTGTAGGGGATGGGGGGCAGAGATTTTTATTTTGCATGTAGGTCATTTAATTATTTTTGTAGGTTCAATGTAAAAGTGATACAGTATAAACATTTTCAACTTACTTTTTAAATTTATTTTAAAAGGAGACATTGAAAACACCATAAGATAAAAGGGGTACAACTCCACACAATCCCCACCACCAGGTCTCCATATCCCATTCCCTCCCCTGATAGCTTTCCTATTCTTTATTCCTCTGGGAGTATGGATCCAAGGTCATTGTGGGTTGCAGAAGGTGGAAGGTCTGGCTTCTGTAATTGCTTCCCTGCTGAACGTGGGCATTGACTGGTAATCCATACTCCCCGCCTGCCTCTCTCTTTCCCTAGTAGGTTGGGGCTCTGGGGAAGCAGAGCTCCAGGACACATTGGTGGGGCTGTCTGTCCAAGGAAGTCTGGTCAGCATCATTCTAGCATGTGGAACTTGGTGGCTGAAAAGAGAGTTAACATACAAAGCCAAATTGTTGAACAATCATGGACCTAAAGGCTGGAATAGTGCGGATGAAGTATTGGGGGTATTCTCCATTTTGTAGATAGCTAGTAGGCATATTTTAGTTATATTACAAAGGGCCTGTAGCTATACTAGTTTTTTTTTTTTTCCCTGAGCCTGAAATCTGATATGCAGGTGAATCCAACTTATTTTTGAGGTTGAGTGGATATGTCCTTGTTTAACAGTCATGCCTTTAGGTTCCTGATTAGTCAACAACTTGTTCTGCTTAACAGAACAATACGTTAACTCTTTTCAGCCACCAGATTCCAGATGCTACCATGATGCAAGCCTGACTTCCCAAGGCAGATGACCTGACCATGTGTCCTGGAACCCTGCCTCTCCAGAGCCCTGCCCCACTAGGGAAAGAGAGAGACGGGCTGGAAGTATGGATCAACCTGCCCATACCCATGTTCAGTGGAGAAGCAATTACAGAAGCGAGACCTTCCACCTTCTGCACCCCATAATGATTCTGGGTCCATACTCCCAGAGGATTAAAGAATCAGAAAGCTTTAGAGGGAGGGGAGGGGATACAGAATTCTGGTGGTAGAAATTGTGTGGAATTGTACCTCTCTTATCCTATGGTCTTGTCAGTATTTCCATTTTATAAATAAATTTTTAAAATGTTAAAAGAAAAAAAAATTCATGGGGCCAGGTGGTGGCATGACTGTATTACAGCACATATTACAGTGCACAAGAATCAGGGCTCAAGACACTGGTCCCCACTTGCAGAGAGGAAGTTCAGAAGTGGTGGAGCATAACTGCACATCTCTCTCTCCATGTCTATCTCCCCATCCCTCTCAGTTTCTGTCTCTATCCAATAAACAAACAATTCAAATATAAATAATAATAAAATAAAGCACTTATGAGCTGAAACTTACATCTTTTCTTGGTCTTTATTCTTTTTTTTTTTTTTTTGCCTCCAGGGTTATTGCTGGGGTTTAGTGCCTGCACTATGAATCCACTGCTCCTGGAAGCTATTTTTCCCTTTTGATGCCCTTCTTTATTGTTGTTGTTGCTGCTGCTGCTGGATAAGACAGAGAGGAATCAGAAGAGGAGGGGAAGACAGAGAGGAGGAGAGAAAGACACCTACAGGCCAGCTTCATAGTTTGTGAGGCGACCACCCGGGCAGGTGGGGAGCCAGGGGTTCGAAAGGTATCTTTAAGCTGGTCCTTGCATTTTGTGCCATGTGCACTTAACCCACGGTGCTACTGCCCGGCCCCCTCTTGGTCTTTATTCTGTATAAACCAGCTCAATTGTTATAGCAAAGAACTTCTTAAAAGGGGCACAGAGGACATTTTGGACATGCTAATAGTGTATTCAGTATCTTGGGAGATATTTAGCAGCTTCCTTGACAAATACCCACTAGATGCCACTAACATCTTAAAATTGTAATCAAACATATCTTCAGATTTTTCCAGATGTCACTTAGGGAGTGAAAGCATGAGCCCTGGCACCACATAGGAGATCCCACTAGTGCCAGGAGACATTCTGGTCCTCTGGTGTCTCTCTCTTTCTCTGTCTCTCTACCTGAGTGAAAAAGCATCCTGAGATCACTGAAATTGTGCTTGCATGTAGATCTAGTGCCAAATTAAAAAAAAACTTAAATAACAGGAAAAATGTCTGGATTGCCTCTTATTAAGTAAAAAGAGAGAAAAAAGTAAGATAAATATTGAATATCTCAAATGAACTCCATCTGTAGTTCCCTCTTGTCTTAAAGCATGTACTCCTCCACTTCCTTCTAAAGATTAGGACATGGGTATCTCTGAGGATATTATTCTGCCTATTATAATGAGCAAGTATAAACCAAGCCTTTCTTTTTAAAAATATTTTATTTATTTATTTACTTTGCCTCCAGCGTTATTGCTGGGGCTCAGTGCCTGAACTACGAATCTTCTGCTCCAAGAGGCTATTTTTCCCAATTTGTTGCCCTTGTTGTTGCACTTGTTGTAGTTATTATTATTGTTGTTATAGCTGTTGTTGTTGGTTAGGAAAGAGAAATCGAGAAAGGAGCAGAAACAGACAGGAGGAGAGAAAGACAGACACCTGCAGACCTACTTCACTGCTTGCGAAGCAAACCCCAACCCCCCACCCCCCTCAGGGGGGATCCAGGGACTCGAACCCAGATCCTTACGCCAGCCCTTGTGCTTTCCTTTGTGCCATATACGCTTAAACAGCTGCACTAACGCCCAGCCCCCTATTTTATTTTATTTTATTTTATTTTATTTTATTTTATTTTATTGGGACAGAAAGTGAGAGGGAAGGGAAAGATAGAGAAGGAGAGATACCTCTTTCACCACTCATGAAGCTTCCCCCCATGTAGTTGGGGACCAGGAGCTTACACCAAGGTCCTTGTACAGTGTAGCCCCAGCCTGGCACCCAAAACATGTCTTTCTAAAAATCTGCTTTAGGGGTGGGGGGATGATAGAGGAGGAGATGGAACAGCAGTGGAGTCAATGGAGTGATAACTCAAAGACAGGAGACTTTGTGTCCAGCTTATGTGTGAGAAAGGATTAACAGTGGGGTAGATAGCATAATGGTTATGCAAAGACTCTCCTGTCTGAGGTTCCGAAGTCCCAGGTTCAATTCCCCACACCACCATAAGTCAGAGCTGATCCACTGCACCACCTCCTGGATCACAGCCAGAGCTGATCAGTGCTTTAGTTAAAAAAGAAAAAGAAAAAGAGAGGAAGAAAAGAATAACAGATACTATAACTTCTGAGGAAGAGATGCAAAGTGAGGTAAGGAAGTCCTAGCTTTAGAAAGGAGAGGAGAAAAGCACTATGATATAAAGATGCCTATAGGTTTAGTGGCAAGAAATGGAAGTTCGTTTCTTGTGTCATCTCTATGAAACACAGTGAATCAAAACAGTCTTCTAGGGATAATAGTGTGTTCTAAAACCTGGATGTTGGGATGTGGGGAGGGTGATATATATATATATATATATATATATATATATATATATATATATATATATATATATATATATCTGACAAGCGTGTGTGTCATTCACGTAAATCCCGCAAAAGAAACACAACAGGAATTATGTAAGTTGTCACCTAAGATTCTCATTATGTTAGAGAGTAGAATAAACCACAAGAAGCAAATGAGAAGCCAAAACATTCATGACATGACATATTCCTGTTCCTTCCTGAGAGCCATATCTTCACTGAAGTATAATAGTCAAAAGATTGCTACTATTTGTGTATACCTGTGTTCATAGCAGCACAATTTGTAATAGCCAAAACCTGGAAGCAACCCAGGTGTCCAACAACAAATGAGTGGCTGAGTAAGTTCTGATATATATATACACAATGGGATACTATTTAGCTATTGAAAGTGGTGAATTCACCTTCTTTACCCCAACTTGGATGGAGTTTGAAGAAATCATGTTAAGTGAGATAAATCAGAAACAGAAGGATGAATATGGGATGATCTCACTCATAGGCAGAAGCTGAAAAACAAGATCAGAAGGGAAAACTCTAAGCAGAACTTGGACTGGAGTTGGTGTATTGCACCAAAGTAAAAGACTCTGGGGTAGGTGGGGAGAGTTCAGGTCGTGGAACATGATGGCAGAGGACCTAGTGGGGGTTGTATTGTTATGTGAAAAGCTGGGAAATGTTATGCATGTACAAACTATTGCATTTACTATTAACTGTAAAATATTGATCCTCCAATAAAGAAATAAAAAAAATTAAAAAGACTCTGGGGTGGGGGGGGAGGGTTCATGTCCTAGAACATGATGGCAGAGGAGGACCTACTGGGGGTTGTATCATTATGTGGAAATGTTATGCATGCACAAACTATTATATCTTACTGTTTACTGTAAATAATTAATCCTCTAGTGTTGTTAAAATTTTCGGAGGCTCCAGCTGGCCGGGCTTGCTAGCTTCACGGACGGGTAACAGAGACGCGGAGGCAACGGCTGGGCAGGGAAGCTGTATTTCTTTATTCAGGAACAACGATTCATAAACTAAGACAAACTATTCACCAAACAGAACTCTGCTGTCTCTTTGTGGTGGCGCAAGCACTCTCTCTTACTCTGGAACTCAGGAACTCTGTCTCTCTGGGACTCTCTCTTACTCTGAAACCGTGAAACTCTCGAACTCAGGAACTCCAGAACTCTGTCTAACTCAGGAACTCAGGAACTCTGGCTAACTCAGGAACTCAGGAACTCTCGAACTCAGGAACTCTGTCACTCTCTCACTCTGGAACTCTCGGACTCAGGAACTCAGGAACTCTCGGACTCAGGAACCCTCTCCCGGGGTCCTTTCGGGGCGGGGCCAAGCGGGCCCGCGAAATTAGCAGGCCTGATCCAATTCTCTTGGCGGGGGGAGGGCTAGAACAAACCAATGTAAAGCATACGACACTCTAGTAAAGGGGGAGGGAAGATTGCTACTATTGGGGTGTGGTGGTAGCTCACCTGGTTAAGCACATGTGCTACTATGTGCAAAGACCCAGGTTTAAGCTCCCATTCCCAACCTGCAAGAAGGCAGCTTCATAAGTGGTGAAACAGGTCCCCAACTTCCCCTCACCTCAAATATTTTACAGTCATTGTCCTCTGGGAGTGTTTGTTTATTTGTCTAAAGACCTAATAGAAATTCCATTCTTATTATAACCAACAATATACCTTGCTTAACTTGGCTCAGTTTCTGACTTTAGTTTTCCTTCTCAAGACAAATAGCTAAGCAGTGAATATTTTAATTTATAGTAGTAAATCCCCATCATAAAATTTTCCATCCATGCTGACTTATAGTGTGAAACGCAGTAGAAAGATGTTCAGATCAATGTCTTCTCTTCTGCAAAGGCTTCTTCAAGAATGAGTCCACTTACACAAGATAGTTATTCCAATCTTTAAATGTTAGCATCATGTTCCAAATAAACACCATAGTTCTTTCAACCATTTTTATGATGCACATTTTAGGACCCTCATGTCCCTTTTCTCTATGTGTATTCATATATCATTCTTATCCAGATATTGAAAGATAGCTTTAAATGAAATAGGTCCTTTATGCCCACTGGTTTAGTCACTTTGTCTCTAAATAATGCAAAAGTGTGTTGTAAATTGTTCTTGTTTATAGAGGTTCTACTACCAAAACCAGGTTACTTGTAAAGTCAATGTAATCAACTAATATCTGTGTCATCCTAAATAAAATTTTTAAAAGCATACAGAGACACATAGAATATGTTTATGGAAGTTGATTTGATTTATGAAGTAAGGTGAGGCATCTGTTGTCTTGCAAGTAAACAAAATGACTCATATATTATCTGACAACTAAATGGACAACATGGAGCCAGACCACTCCAGGGTACTAGACTTTGGTTCATTGCTATATCCTAGTTATTAGGAGCCGCTGTAGAAAGTTAAATGAGGATGATGACTTGAACTGCATTAGGAACTCTCTGTCATAGTCCAAAATATACACAGAGCATGGCATTGTAAATTACATCAACCCATGATATGGTTACAGCTATTCACCATTTAACTCTATTTGTCTGCCAAAATGGAAAATAATAGCAAAAGGCAAAACATTGTCAAATATTCATTGTGTCTCTTATTTCCCTAATTACTGAAGAAACTGCTTCTCTTCTCATTCCTCCAAATTCTTCTGCCAAACTGGAGCTAGGGATTTGGCCATTCAAGGGAAGCAGAGGCAAGCTATGTGGTTCAGAAGTAGACTTAGACTTGAGTGTTAACATGCAAGATGAGCTCATGAAAAAGGGTTTTTTTTTTTTTTTTTACAAAGATTTATTTATGAAAGAGAGAACTTGACTATGATCCTGGCATGGGAGATGATGGAAATCTAGCTTAGAAGCACATTCAGTATGTCCAACATTTATACACTGAATCACCTCCTGGGCCACATCTGCAGCATGTGTTCTATGAACTATAATATATATGTATATGTATATTTTAGGCATCATCCCAACATTTTAAAATAGAATTCCTTCACTGTTCTTACTGTATTTTTAGTTATGCAGGTGTGACTTTCCTGGGGCTCCTCAGCTCTGAGCTCCCTTCTATTCTTTGTTTAAAACTTTTAAAAATATTTATTTATTTATTCCCTTTTGTTGTCTGGTTGTTTTATTGTTATAGTTATTATTGTTGTTGTCATTGATGTCATCGTTGTTGGATAGGACAGAAAGAAATGGAGAGAGGAGGGGAAGACAGAGAGGGGGAGAGAAAGAGAGACACCTGCAGACCTGCTTCACGGCTTGTGAGATCCCCTCTATTCTAACGATCCCAGAGCTACTCAAGGAGACACCCACACTCTGTAGAACTCAGATCTAGTGTCTCTCTTTGATTTCCTTCTAAGAGATTCGTTAAAACTAACTAAAGTGGGGGGGGAGGTCGGGCTGTAGCGCAGTGGATTAAGTGCACATGGCGTGAAGTGCAAGGACCAGATAAGGATCCCGATTTGAGCCCCTGGCTTCCCACCTGCAGGGGAGTCGCTTCACAGGCAGTGAAGCAGGTCTGCTTTCTCTCCCCCTCTGTCTTCCCCTCCCCCTCCATTTCTCTCTGTCCTATCCAACATTTACGACATCAGCAACAACAACAATAATAACTACAACAATAAAAACAACAATGGCAACAAAAGGGGAAATAAATTAATTAATTAAAAAAAAAACTAACTGAAGTGAAAGAATCCCTCACTTTGGGCTAGAATTATGTCTGTTCAATTTGTTAGCAGCTACATGTTTCCTGAGAACTTTCTAAATGACGGCATGCATCAGTTGACATTGCATAGTTATTGTGAAGGTTATGGAAAATTTGCATGAGTTGAAGAACAGTGATCTGTAACTTCTCAAGAGCTTTCAGGTGGCTGGGGAAATAGCTAAACTTCTAGAGCATCAATCTTTCATGCCTTGATATGCCTGGTTTAATCTTTGATACCACATGTACTTAAGTGGTACTTTGATCTCTTCTTCTCTCTTCTCCACTCCCTCTTTTCTCCTCTCCACTCCTCTCCTCTCCTCTCCTCTCTTCTTTTCTCTTCTCTTCTCTCTCTCTCTCCCTCTCTCTCTCTCCCCCTCCATTCTCTATCTTTCCCCCTTCTCCTCCTTCACCTCATGTGAATCTGACTCACATGTAATAAATAAAATGATTCCTAAAAAAAGAGTGATAACATTTCACCAGAAAACCCCAATGCTTCTATTCAAAATTATTCACGGTAAATAAGTAAGAATAAGTGAAAAATGGAATGCCCATTCTATTTAAAACAAGCCCAAACCAAACATTTGAGAACTTTTAGTGGGTAAAGACAGGGTTCTGGATAAACCCTAGAATTTAGAAGTACCAGACAAAGTAGAGAAGAAAAAAAATACAGAGCAGAAATATTAGGAAAGCAAAAGCCAGACTTGACCATGTTACAATTCTGTAGAATGGTGCTGATGGTCGTGTCTCAAGGGTTAAAGTGATCATTTCTCTTCTGGTTTCAGCAAGCAGTTTTCCTTTAGAGCTGCATCCTGTGAGTTTGCATCAATTACTTCAGCCAGGTTATATAGTAACACACCGGCTCCACAGCTGGCTCTGCTGCTGCTGCTGAAACACGTTATGGATTATGATGCCTTTTGACCAGGTATTAATAGAGCTCTCCTCAGCAGCCCACAAGTGATTAATGAGATGAGCATATAAACTACCCCTACCTGCTGCAGCCACTCTGAAAATGGAATTAATGAGAGAAGGAAAGAGTAAAATATCAAGAAAGAGATAGGGCTCTGAAGCTGCTTCTCTGTATGGTACAAAGCAAACCGTCTGCCTGTTTGGCTTGGCTTTTAATGATCCTATTTGCGAATAACTTAGTGCCTGCTGAATTAGTGCTCTAGGAACAGCCAATTTAAGAGAAATTAAGTATTCCCAAAATAATTACCATGTGCATCAAGAACTGTTTTTTTTTAACCTGACTCTAGGACTATGAACTTAAGGGGGATAAAAACCGTATCCTCATTACTCACTATTTAAACAAAATAAATGGACTGCGGGAATTTTAAAAGAAAAACTCCAGCTGTGAGAACACAGTGCAGAGATGTTCTCTCAATAGAGAGATCAGACTGGCTCCTCTGGTCTATGAGCACTTTTTATCTGTATTTCCAGAGGATGAATACAATGAGGTTAGAGGAACTCTCTGTCTATGGAGGAGGACAGCCCAAACAGGAGAATATTTTTGAGTTACATAGATGAGTAGTCTCTCCATGAGAATGGTGAATCTCTGGTTCCTATAGGGCCAGCAAGGAGGAAGGGCTTCTGGAGCTCACCATCCTCCTATTACTTCTAATTCAGTGTCTCTTCATTTTCAATATGCCAATATTGTCCCAAGCAGAAATTAAAGTTTTGATTGGTTTGATTATGACATTGTAATACTCATTTGTTATTGATACTTTACTAGTAGGCAAGATCACTGACATAAGCCCTCTCTGCTGTCTCTCACTTATGCTGTGGGTACAGTTTCTTCACCAAAATGAGTACAGTGGCTATTAGAAATACAACAGAAGGGAGCTAGGCGGTAGCACAGTGGTTAAGCACAGGTGACACAAAGCCCAAGGACCAGCATAAGGATCCTGGTTCAAGCCCCCTGCAGGGGAGTCCCTTCACAATCTGTGAAGCAGGTCAGCAGGTGTCTATCTTTCTCTCTCCCTCTCTGTCTCCCCCTCCTCTTTCCATTTCTCTCTGTCCTATCCAACAAGGAAGACATCAATAACAACAACAATAATAACTACAACAATAAAAAAAAAAGCTACAAGGGCAACAAAAAGGGAAAATGAATGAATAAATATATAAAAAAAGAAATACAACAAAAGATGAAAGAAGAACTTTGCTGGGAAATTGTGCAGATGCAGTCACATCTGCCATGTTGTCCCCTCAAGCTATTGCTAGTTCCCATGAGAGTTGGGACATTCTTGGAGCACCTGTTCCACCATGTTGTGCCCTCAGGGCATTGTCTATTCCCCGCAATAGTTGCAGTGCTCTGGTTACTCCTCCCCTTTCCCATTCTCATGAAACCTACTCCCATAAAAGCCCTTCTTCTTCCACACCTCTCTCTCTTGCCGGCCCTTCACTTCGGTATTTAGACTCAGGAAAGGTTACTGCATGAGGCGGCCATTTTTGCTACCTCCATGTGGCCCAACCTGCTTCACTCTCACCCAATTCTGAGGTGCTAGCGCAAATAAGGATTCATGTTCCCTCTTCGCTCCAGATCTCCTCTCTCTCTTCTCTGCGGCGCAGCTCGACAGAACTTAAACCAGTTCTAATACAAAAATCTTTTTAGGGATAAGAGACGACAATCATTCAGATTAGTTTTTAAAGTCAATCTCCCACGTTCCATGTTGCATTGATTTGCTAACTAGAATGTAAATGACTTATAGCTGGTGTTTCTTAGAACTTAGAATAGTGCCAAGCATGTAGTAGATATTCACCAAAAAAGGGTTTTCTCTTATTTATCTATTTATTTATTTAAAAAAGGAGACATTAACAAAACCGTAGTATAGTAGGGGTACAACCCCATACAGTTCCCACCACCAGATCTCTATATCCTATCCCCTCCCCTGATATCTTTCTCATTCTTTATCCCTCTGGGAGTATGGATGGACCCAAGGTCATTGTGGGTTGCAGAAGGTGGAAGGTCTGGCTTCTGTAATTGCTTCCCCGCTGAACATGGACCTTGACTGGTCGATCTATACTCCCAGTCTGCTTCTCTCTTTCCCTAGTAGGGTAGGTCTCTGGGGAAGTGGAGCTCCAGGACACATTGGTGAGGTCATCTGCAGGGAAGTCTGGTCGGCATCCTGCTGGCATCTGGAACCTGGTGGCTGAAAAGAGAGTTAACATACAAAGCCAAACAAATTGTTGAACAATGATGGACCTAAAGTCTGGAATAGTGGAGATGAAGTGTTGGGGGGTACTCACTGCAGTCTATTGTGTACTTTTGCTGTCAGGTATATATTTTGCCCTAGTTTATGGATACATGTGAACATATGCTCTATCTCAGGGGACCTGGTTTATATCTAGGTTTTGGGACTTTGTTAGGAAGTGAACCACCTGGAATGGAATTAGAGAATACTATGAAAGGAAAGGTCTCACCCGAGTAATGAAGCTGAAGGGTTGTCATTCTACACCTGAAGAATCTGGACACAGTCTGAAGTGAAACATGCTGAGGTGGTACTCGTGTTGATTAGGTTGTGATCAGTGGATGCAATATTATTTGATATGAAATGAGAGAAGCATGCAGGAAAGTGCGCCCCACCCTAAAGTTCCAGGACTGGGGGAAATATAGGCTCTATAATGGAAATGTGAGGTTCCTGCTGTCTTAGGGTTCAAGAAGACAATGGATAGTTATTGTTATCATCACATTAATTGGTAATTGGTTCAACTTTGAAAAGTCCCTTTGTTAGGATTTGCTGTATTACACCAAAAAGTTTTGAAATCATGATGTCTTGATTGCCATATACACTACACCTTAAATGTACAACTCTGTTAGTTCACAGAAATGGAGCAGAATGTCAAAGGAACACCTGATGTATCTGGGTTACCTGAATATGCTACCACTTTGAGATCACCATTAATCCTGGTCTTATCAAAATTGGCTAACATGAAAAGTCAGTGCTCGGGGCAGGGGTAGATAGCATAATGGTTATGCAAAGAGACTCTCATACCAGAGGCTCAAAAGTCCCAGGTTTAATCCCCTGTACTACCATAAGCTAGAGCTGAGCAATGCTCTGATAAGAAAGATAAAGTCAGTGCTCATTATGAGGGGAAACTTTTTTAAAATTCATAGTAAAAGTAAATATATATATATATATGTATACATACATAAAGCTTAACTTATATTTTTTACTCAGTTAATAAACATGCAATAATATTATGGCATCTTTTTTATAATCCAAATGAAGGAAGTTGAAAGTAGATGGAATATCAGTTCCTTCAGGCATCCTGGCATCTTTTGGTAGATGTTCTGCTATGAAAACTTTTCCTGTATTTGATTCTAACAAATGTTATAATACAGTCTTTTTATTTTCATGACTTTTTAGGGGCACCTGGGATTTATGAAAAACAGAATGCATCTTTCCACTATGAAAAAGAAAATGGATGGATCTCTAGCTACAGTTAATGAGAAAAAATATTTTCATTAATCAATATATTAATAGTTTGTTATAAATAATTGTCTTCAATTATAATATAAATATTAAATATCCACTAAAAAGGCCACTTAAGATTAATCAATAATTTTGTATATATAAATATATGCATATATGTATCTGAATACATGTGTGTATCTGTGTATTATATTTTGAGATGTATTGCCTTTGGAACCAGAAATTAGTCTTTCTAGTGAGGTGTCTATTGTCTTAAATATGAGATTTATAAGTTAATTTTACAATGAAAATAATTTTTGTTTTGTTAGTTTCTCTAACAATGAGGAGCCAACAATGCCCCAATATGCCAATAAAAAGGCTAGGGATATAGTCCAAGTTAGAAATAGTCTACCTGCTAATGAAATAAAATTTGTTTTCTTTTAGGTACTATTTAACCATCTTTCATAGATTCCTAAAGACAGTATATTGTTCCATTACTCAAACATGTTTTCACTAGATGTGGCCAAAAAACTATATAGAAAGACTCAAAGAATACAAAGCTCTTTGCTAGATATAATGTGAAAGGGGCATGACAAATATATATGTTCTCCAAGAGTATTTACTTGGTTTAAAAATTCCTAGAAGATATACATAGATCTCTTCAGATAGGTGTTCTTTGAAAGAATTCCTTGGAGGAGAATTGCTATATCATAGGCTAGGTTCATTTCTTCCTTTTTTTTTTTTAAATTTTTATTTATAAAAAGAAAACACTGCCCCACCTGCAGGGGAGTCGCTTCACAGGTGGTGAAGCAGGTCTGCAGGTGTCTATCTTTCTCTCCTCCTCTCTGTCTTTCCCTCCTCTCTCCATTTCTCTCTGTCCTATCCAACAATGACAACAACAATAATAACTACAACAATAAAACAAGGGCAACAAAAGGGAATAAATAAATAAAATAAATAATAAAAAAAGAAAGAAAACACTGACAAAAACCATAGGATAAGAAGGGTACAACTCCACACATTTCCCACCACCAAAACTCTGTATCCCATCCCCTCCCCTGATAGCTTTCCTAGGTTCATTTCTAATGTTCTGAGGAATCTTCAGACTGTTTTTCACAAGATTGGAGCCTATTTACAACTGTGACAATGTAGAAAAGTTCCTTTCCCCAGCATTCTTACCAGCAATACGTTCTTAGCAGAAAGATTAGTAATAGCCTAAACTAGGAAGCAACACAGATGTCCAATGGCACATGAGTGGTTTAAAAGGTTGTGGTGCAACAGAGTTGGTGCAGGGGATAAAGCACTGGACTCCAAAGCAGGAGGTTCTGGGTTCAGGCTCTGGTACTATATGTGCAGAGTTATGGTTGATGTCTCTATATTCTAATTAATGAATTAATCTTTTAAAAAGTTGCAGGGCAAGCTCTGGAAGGCCTGCCTTGTCCAACCCATGCCCACCACTCCATTGGCCACCAGAAAGGTGTCACAGAGGAGAAGAAGAGGCCGCGGTGGGGGTGAGTGCGCAGAGTGAAGACCCTGGGCACTGTGGCAGAGAACAGTGCATTTAATAGAGAAAAAGGCAGGGTTTCTATGTGGTAAAAAGAAGCAGGGTGCTGGGGCAATAAGCCTAATAGGGGCAAACGTTTGACAGCAAGAACCAATCAGATATTTTTAGACTCTAGCTTCCTTTTAAAGACTCTGGCTCTTGACTTCCCCTTACCCAGGGCATAGGACTTAAGAATGAAGAAGGGGCTCTTCAGTTTTATCCACATTTCAATGAGCAATTCAGGTTTATCCAGACCAGGTGAAGGGGAAATGGTTACAGCCTCTGGGTCTAACAAGATGGAGGTCAGGGAGGGGTGGGGAGGCTTATAGGTGAATGACTTCCGTCCTTACCGAGAGGTATCCGGGGTTCCAACCAGGCTCAACCCACTATATCCCTACAAAAAGTAACTTGTGGTATATATAGATGATGGAGTACAGGGAGTCCGGCAGTAGCGCAGCGGGTTAAGCGCACCGTGGCGGTGCAAAGCGCAAGGACCAGCGTCAGGATTTCGGTTCAAGCCTCCCATACACACACCTGCAGGGAAGTCGCTTCACAGGCGGTGAAGCCCGTCTGCAGATGTCTATCTTTCTCTCCCCCTCTCTGTCTTCCCCTCCTCTCTCCATTTCTCTCTGTCCTATCCAACAATGACGACAATAGTAACTACAACAACAACAAAACAACAAGGGCGACAAAAGGGAATAAATAAATAAATAAATTTTTAAAAGATAATGGAGTACAATTCAACTGTAAGAAATCTTCTTCGCGGGCAGAGGGTAGATAGCATAATGGTTATGCAAACAGACTCTCATGCCTGAGGCTCCAAAGTCCCAGGTTCAATCCCTCAGACCACCATAAACCAGAGCTGAACAGTGCTCTGGTTAAAAAAATTAAAAAAAAGAAAAAGAAATCTCCTTCACCACATCTTATATAGAACTTGAAGAAATCATATTAAATGAGATAAATAAAAAGGAGGAGTACAAATACCAGATGATGTTATATGTATGTGGAACTTAAAATACACAGAAAGAGGGGCAAGGTGGTAATGCACATAATTAGCACACAGACCAAGTTTAAGCCCCAGTCCCCATCGACAAGGGGGTAGCTACACCAGTGGTCAAGCAGGTCTGCAAGTGTCTCTCCCTCTCTATGTCCTTCCCCCCTCTCAATTTCTGTGTCCATTTAATAGATAAAGATAACTAACAAATTAAAATATATATTTATTAAAACAGAAACAGGGATCCCAGGGGTGACACACCCATTAAGTACACATGCAAGGACCCAACTTGAAACACCACTTCTCACCTGAAGGGGGGACACTTCACAAGTGGTGAAGCAGGTCTGCAGGTGTCTGTCTTTATCCTTGTATTCTATCTCCCCCTCCCTTCTCAATTTCTCTTTGTTCTACTCAGAAAAACAACAACAACAACAACATAGTAATAGAAAGAAAAAAGAAAAAATGTCTTCTGGGAGTAGTGGATTTGTAGTGTGGACACTGAGCCCCAGCCGTAACCCTGGAGGAAAGAAAGAAAAAAAGAAAGAAAGAGAGAGAGGAAGAAAGAAAAAGAAGGAAGGAAGGAAGGAAGGAAGGAAGGAAGGAAGGAAGGAAGGAAGGAAGAAAATGCATAGGAAATTTGGACAATAAGTGGTCTGATGCAGCAAAGATAAAGTCTCTGGAAGCAGAGGGAGCTGAGAAATTGGACACTCATAGCATAAAGGTGGAAGAAGGATTGATTAAGCATTGTGGGATGGTGGGGGTGGCCTGCAGCCACCTATCACAGGGAGATAAGATATAGCATTCATTGTTTCTATAATAAAACTATAAAAGTAAAAGCAAATGGCAAATGTACTTTGAAAGAAATTTCCTGGGGCTACTCTGGAGATTCAGGATCAAGAAATTTCTTCTGAGCAACCTGTGTTCTTTACTTTTAGAACTCCCTTCTTTTTATACCAATAATGCCATTATGCTGTGTGAATTTCCAAGAAGCTCAGTCAAAATTCAGTGACAAGAATACATGCACTTGTGGTTTGCATTTATAGTGTACTAACTCAAACTCTGTTCCAAGTAGTGTTGGCTGGGGTTGGGGGGGGGGGGGGCAGAGAAGGAACAAAAAATTTTCTTTCTTTTTTTTTTTTTTCTTTTTCCCATTTTCACAAATTTTATCACCACCAAGTTATTAGTAGGATTCTGTGCCTGCCTTCATGGTAAATCCAGTGTTCATGGTAGCCACTTTTATTTTCCATTTTTTTTTTTTTTGGGTGGTGGGGGTATAGGTGGAGAGTGAGGTTTGTAGCTTACAGTACAGTTGTTGGCACATAGGTACAATTTCTCAGCTCATCATGATAAGTGTCTGTGGAACATTCTCATCCCTAGCCTAGGTCCTTTTCCATCATCATACACCAAGACCTGAAAGCCTGAGTGAAATGATAAACTCTGGGGCCAGAAAGTGGCTCAGTAGTAGAGGTCCTGGAGAGAGTATAGTTTATCTCGTAAGTGCTAGACAGTACTGACTTCCAACTCAAGATGGGTAATTTTCAATGATTCTTTCATGAATTTCCTTGGTTTTCTGTAATAAGACTTTCCTGAAAAGAGAGAGTTATAAAACGGTTAGCTCATGGACCAGGTGGTGGTGCACCTAGTTAAGCATATACAGTACAGTGTGCAAGGACTCAGGTTCAAGCCCCTGTTCCCCACCTGCAGGGGGAAAGCTTCACAAAGCAGGGTTGCAGGTGTTTGCTTCTCTCCTACTCTACCCCCCCACCATTCTCAATTTCTCCTTGTATCTAAAAATAAATAAGTAAAATATTTAAAATTATAAGTAAATAAATAAATAATAAAAAGATTAGCTCATGAGTATTGGTTTATCTGTAGGATTAAAGGGTTTTTTTTTTCAGGATTATAAAAAATAACTTGCAAGTGAGAAAAAAAAATGGAGGAAGAGATTACAATGATAACCCTTACAATGTAAAGCCAATAAAGTTCTAGTGGTAGTTCGAAAGAGAACTTGCTGAACAATTTTAGAAAGCTAAAGTATTTTGCTGATGCTTCAGTTTGGGATCTTTATTTATAAAACTGATAGGCATCGTGTTAATAAGAGATTCAGTATCAGAATTTCTGGTCAGCTGAAATTCCACAAATCAGGTAGGAATATACTCTTAAATTACTATTGAACCATCTAGTGATTTACTACAGTTTTATGAAAATAGCTCTTAGAAACTCTTCAAAAATGTTTAAGAAGCCCTGAGAAAATTAATTTGGTAATTTCCAGATGTTATTCATGCCACTTGTTGCCTGTTTTCAAAGTGCAATGGTAAATTAAAGGTTTTAAATATTTCAAAGGAATAAATCTGTTCAACTTCATTTAATTCCAATGTTTATGGTCTGTGTGCATGCAGATATCCATATACTTCATATGGCATATGGATCTCTTTCTCTTCACATCACAGACAAACATTTCTAGATGTATTTTTCTTTACTCATAATACCTAGTAACATCCCATTTAACACCCCATGAAAAAAGTATTCTGCTGAATATGCTTTGGGAAACTCTGCTGTGAGAGAAGCTGCCCATCTGGTCCATCTATTCTGGACTCTCAAATCCCAACTACAGTTGGCATTGCAGTACACTTTGACCATATATCTACATATGTGTGTGTGTGTGTGTGTGTTGTGTGCGTGTGTGTGTGTGTTCTAGAAATTTTGAATGCAACAGAAAGATTAGTGGGAACAATTATGCCAACACTGTGAAATGAATAATTTCCAGTTCATTAGTGAATTTTATTCTAAATATGCATGGGTGGGTTAGTACACCCACAAATATAGACAAACAGCAAACTCTGTGTAGTAAGAAGTACCACTGGAGGCTGTCAGACTCCTCCATGGGACAGTTTATGAAGATGCTGTCTAGTGGATAGCTGAATGTGAATCAATGACCTAGACCCTGATATGAATCCCAGTCTAACGAGGTGTTTCTTAAATGGCATTCCTTTGTATTTTAATTCCCTTATTTCACTCAATAAACATACATGTGTGTTCTTGCTATATAGCAATGCCAGATACTGAATACAAGCTGGAGAAATAAGTGTTAATTTTAGCTAAGGACATAATTCAGATATGGAGAGTGACAAAGAAAAGTTTTTAAAAAGTGACTGTAAAAGCATCCTAGAGAAGTGTCTTTTGTATAGTGATACAGGGCAGTGAAGTCTAGTGGCAAAAACACTTCAATTTCTCTCTCTCTTCTCCCCCCACCCCGTGTGTGTGCGTGTGTGTGTGTGTGTGTGTGTGTGTGTGTGTGTGTGTGTGTGTGTGTGTGTGTGTGGTGAAAAGAAGGAGGAGGAAGAAAAGCAGAAAGTAGATATGCAGGAACATGAAAAAAATAACAGAGAGCACTCCTTCACTGCTGTCTTCAGTGGCAAAAATCCAACTAGGTAGAAGCAAGAATACCTCTCAGGGAGTTACATAAATTAGTTGACCATGTTAAGAGGAAACCAAGAAATTACTATAAGAAAAGAGAATGGGTGTTATACACATTTGACATTGAGTTGGGAGGTGGGGCACATTTTCTGTAAAGTTCTCACCTTCAAAGGAGGCCTCAGTTTAATTCAAAGAAATGAGGGCATTATAAAAGAATTGCAAATTTCAGTAATCTACATTCCTCGGCTGTCTCCTCCATATCTAAAACACACACAGGTAAACCCTGTCTTACTTCTTATGCTTCCTGATGAACAGATATATTCAGGGTTCCAAGAATAAAAACAGAACACCAAGCAAATGAAGGATCTTTGAGAAAGAAGATTAATTATTGTTGTTGTTGTTGATGTTATTTATTATTGTTATTTCATGAAAGAAAAGCTTTTGTTTGTGTTTTTTATGTCTAATATTTTCTCCTTTTTTTTTTTATCCCTTAAACTCTGAACCTGTTTGTTCAGATATTTCTGACTGGTACTTCCCTTCCCCCTCTTCCTCATGGAGTAAGAGGCTCTACCTACCTATTCCATTTAAGAGCTAAAATAGAAGTTTAGAAGTTTATTGAAAATCATTTTAATATACAGTGTAGTGTGAATATTGATATATTGAATGTTGCAACAAGTAGATGGATTTTATCATCAATAGGTAGTGATCCCTGGGTTCTACAAACTTTGGCCCATTTCCTAGAACTATTCCTCTGAAAACTAATTTGTGTCTTGGGCAATAGAGGTAGCTAGTCAATATCAGTGCTTGTATTTCTATCATTAGTATAGTTTCTAAGGTATTAAAACTTATAGTGAACAAGCATTGCCTTAGACATAGAGATGTATATAAAGGTTTTGTAAAAGTGACTCCACAAAGTCTTTGAAACAATCAAATTAACCTTCATGAATGGCATTTTGAAGAAAGTCCATGAATTTTAGTCTTGCTCAATGAAGAATATCCTCAAGAAGGTGCAATTTTCTGCAATATGACTTCTGTAAAGATGATAATGATGGGCCAGGCAGTGGAGCACCCGGTTAAACATATACATTACAGTGTGCAAGGACCGGATTTCAAGACCCTGATCCCACTTGCAGGGGGAAAGCTTCATGAGTGGTGACACAAGGCTGCAGGTGCTTGTCGGTTTCTTTTCCTCTTCACCTGCCCTCAATTTCTCTTACTCTCTATCAAAAAATAAATAAATACATTTAAAAATAAGTAGATAAATTATAGCAATTAACTATACAATCTGCATCACAGAGGCTGTGATTTGTACTGTGTGAGTTCTAAAAGAAGTTTTCAATATTATTCAATCGATTATTTTAATTTAACAGATGAACCACATGATACCTGAGAGGGGATCCCCCTCAGGATCATTGGCAGTGTACAAATTAGAACACATGTTTTAGTCCCTGTATGAATTACAACAGGCTGCCTCAGATATTCTTCAGAGGTGTCATACTGTTGATGCAACATATTCTAAGTACAAAGCGTCAATCAGACCCCCTAATCCCACTTGTCTTTTACACAGATATTGCCATTTCAATGTGTAACTTCTCATTTTGCTGAGAGGTTTTTCTTCCTCACCCACCCTCTCCTTAAATCAGGCAAAGAGACAAGTAACTGACTTGGGTTTTTCAAAATTGTAACCCACAAGTGCATAATTCTTCCTGTCATATTTCCTTTTTTGTAAGTTGGTGAGTTTATTGTGGTAGCACTCAAAAGGCTGAGCCTGAAAAGTTCTATAACATATGGCATCCATTTAACATGGCTTGTGATTTAAAAATAACAGCCTGCCATCTGCCTCTGCAAGTTGATTTTATCAAAACCTAAATGAGAAGCTCAAAGATGTGAATGTTGTCAATTACAATAAGAAATACTCAGGTTTAATACAGAGCAGCTAATCCCTGTTTCCTTGCTTTATTTTTTAATAGTAAACTGAAGTTATCCATTTTGGTAGTCTTCCAAATTAAAAGTGTTAGCTGATTTTCAAGCTACAAAACCATTTTGTAATCTTCAAAACTTATTTATTTTCAGTTTTCACTATAACAACAACAACAACAAAACCCTTTGTTATAAATTTTAACTTGTAAAGTTCCCATCCTCTAGAAAACAATGTGAATATTTCATTTTTGATTTTAAGACCCTCCTAAATAATTGGTTATTGCTGATAAAATGTTTCCTTCTTAGAATATTTTTTTCTCCAAAACTTGAACACTCTTCATCAATAGATATCAAGAGTAGAGATATGATGATTTTCCATCATGATGCATTCTTACATCCTGTAAAAATTATCTAAAGAGCTGAACCTTGAGTCAGAGTCTTACAGATAAATTTTATTGGATTAACATTTATCAAGCAACTACACCAAGTACATCCCTAGAGAAGCAATAGTTGAATGAAAAGTATAAGGTGATTGCTGCTTTCAGAAGCTAAGTCATAGCTGAGACAAGATTTATAACCCCAAGAAACAATTTGAGATGAAGTCCGTCTTTGTATAGCCAAGCGCTCACCTGAGTATACTGACAATATGTGCAACAGAGTTCTAAGAAAGAATTCTCATCCCTAGGCTCTGTTAGTCTTTACTTAAGGACAAGAGGCAATATATATATATATATAGATACAGATGATATATAGATATTCAGAGAATACAATGACAAAAACAAACACATGTGTATTTGTATTCTTTGACATAGTATGTAACACAATTGAAAGTACAATTATATGAACTGCTAAACTTGGAAGCATTTAATGTATGCTAAAGGGATAATCACCAAAATTATGAGGTACATTATAAGTAAACTAAGTAAAATCTTGAACCTTCAAGATAAATTAGATTGTAATTTAAGGAAGATTTATAAGAACTTGCAGTTTCTCAAGCAAAGTTAAAAAAAAAAAGATCATAAAACAAAGTAGATATTCATTGGATCAAGTATCATGGATGCCAACACTGGAGAGTCAATATTACAATGAATGAGCAGTTGTTTCCTTAGCCTAAAGGTTGCCATTAATCTGTCTAGTCAAGTCATGAAGGGGACAAGTCACACAACTAAACAATATGAGTTGGTGTTAAAATGTTTTATTGTTAAATGTAGATCATCCTTCCAATTATAAATCATAGTTTCCAGCTCTAAGGGTAGATGCTTAAATAAATGAACAATACAGTGATGTATAATAGAAGAAGCATCTAAGAATAATACTTTTTCAGTGTCCCCCCCCACCCCAGAAAAAGCATTCAGTGTTTCATACTCTTATTTCTTCTAAGGCAACAAAATTTTATCTACCAAAGAATATGGTTTTGGAAGAATGGATGTTCAAACTTCCATTAGTGGCAATGCAAGAAAAGAGCTGATATGATGAAGTGTACATTTTTCAATGAAAACACATATCACAGGAATGCCCAGATATCACACAAATCAGTCTAATTGGTAATTTTAATGAAAGCTCCTGGTTATCAGGTGTAAATGACATTGTGATCTCTTACTATTATAAGGAAAAAAAAAAACCGATATTGTACATAAACAATTCACTGTGGTTACATGAAAATTACCCTCAATAGTGTGAACTAAATGGAGCCATAATTGCAGTTTGGTTAAACATATACAGTCTTTTCATTTTCAAACAGAGCTGAGCTAGAGGATTTTCCTGCCAGTAACTAGATGCTTTCTCCTGAAAACTCTATTAGGAATTGTTTCAAATGTAATACTACCTCCAGTCTAATAATTGCACGTGAATATGAGTGGAAACCCGAATATAAGAATAATGATTTCACGAGAAAGGTATCCAAGTTTGAGTTCAAATTCTGTCTCCCAGTTGAAGTAGAAATAAGAAATAAGTCAGTGGTCAAATGGAAATTGTAAATTTTATGAATTAAAATGGCTTTAACCTGCCATAATGAGACATATTTGAGTTTGTTTATTTATGTAAATTGTGGCTTATGGCTAGGCATGGAAATCTCTATTTTATAAATAGTAACCCCTCAACCTATCATTGGCGTGAAACATCATCATTGAATTCAGCTGCAAAAAAAGTGTGATCGTTACTAAGTCTCAACAGTTAACCTGAATCTCTTTCAGGTTTGGCATAATTGACTGCAACAAATTTTGACATTATTATTATTAATTAAAACGTCACCTGGTGAATTGCACCTGTCATCACTGACTTTAGCCTCAAGAACACATGGAAGATATATGGTCTCTACCACTCCAAATATCTAGTGTCACAGGTGGAAGGTTCCCAAGGGTGGAAAGACCCTTTGCACATTTCAACTGAAACAATCAGTTTGACATATCATAAGGAAATCCATCATACCTAAGCTTGAATTTATGTTAATGAAACAATCTATTGACAAATCAAGCTTTCTTTGTTCCAGTTATTTCACTCACCTAAGGAGAAAGTTTTTCATGAAAATAAAATCCTTCCTTGGGGTTGAGGTTTGTGCTTCTCCCTTCATTCACATACTTACGCTGTCTGAAGAAATCTAAGGTGAATGTATGAAAAACATGGATTGCAACATAAAATGTGGCATTATCACGTAGAAAACATATTCTGTAAATGTGTTCTCTGAATTTTCAAGCCTATTCCATTTTTACTTAAATCTTAATCCACAGGCCTTAATAAAATTGTCTATGATTCATTTATCTTCTGCTAATAACTTCTACAATTACACGAAGAACCGAAATAATTCCCAGTAACCACAAAGTATACAATAGTTCAAGACTCCAAAGAACAATTCAGATAAAAAAAACTGACATTTAAAAAAAATATATTATTTTCATAGATCTCTTTATTTGGGAAATGTTGATTACGAGACTGTTGCCACAGGTGTACAATTTTACATCTCCTCGGGAGAAGTGCAGACACTTTTAAAATGTTCTTTAAATGAAAGATTGCATGTGGGAGTAACGTGGAGAATTATATCACTAAAAGAGTACCATAAAAATGAAGGCAGCAGGTATAGAAGATGCCAAATAGGAAAGAAACAGAGTTAGGAAAACCTTTTTCACTGGAAACTCAAAGCTGATAGATGCACATTATAGTTGGCTGTTTTGAGCTCTCTGTCCCTCCTGAGAGTATTCTGCTTGGCCCAGTATTCCCCAAGGGGTGGTCCTTGTGAAGTAAAATATCTCATGGCAAGTCTCCAGAAATGAAAGTTGATTGTTTCCTCCGACTGAGTTGCCTAACTCCAAATTTGGCAGTCATTCAAAATGTTATTTTTTTCCCTTCGGTTATAATCTCAGCCAGATAAGTTGTGTTCAGAATAAGAAGAGATAAACAACAAAAAAGAACAACAAATAGCACAAAAACTTTGCATAGGAGATAGGAGATTAGGCCAGCTGAAAAACAGAACTTTAGTGTTATGGATTTAGTTTACAAAACCAAAGTGATAATCAAGATTTCAACCACAGAACTAAAGTTCTCAGACTTGAACTAGTAGAAATAATTTTAGAATAGTCACAAAGGAATGGTTTAATCATGAGATATTTCAGAGTTTAAATCAACCAAAAATATCCATCTTGTGAGAGAGAAAAGGATTTAAATTATTACTTAAAGTCACAGAATTTGGCAAATTATTTCTGTAGTACAGTAATTTTTTTTCAGTACATTTTACTTTATGGGCCATATAACCTCACCATAAAAACTCTGCAATTGTTCTAGTATATAAAGGAGTGAGTTTGCTGTGTTCCAATAAAATATTTATATATAAAAAACAAATACATAGCTCCTCGGATAGTTCCTACCTATTAATGAATAATGTAAAGACTTTTTTTTAATGTATTACCATACTCTCAAAAAGAATGACAGAGGACCTAGTGAGGGCTGTACTGTTATATGGAAAACTGGGAAATGTTATGCATGTACAAACTATTGTATTTACTGTCAAATGCAAAACATTAATTTCCCATTAAAGAAATCTTAAAGAAAGAAAGAAAGAAAGAAAGAAAGAAAGAAAGAAAGAAAGAAAGAAAGAAAGAAAGAAAATATTATAAACTAAAATAAAGCCTGCCAAGGAGGCTTAGTGGTTGCATAGACCTGCAGATGGGCTCTTTATGATAAATTGGCTTTTCCAGATCTCCAGTGCACTTACACTACACTGCCTTGGGGTAGTCTCACCTTTCTCGCCTGTTTCTTAGGGAAACCTTTAAGTTCTGCTTGAGGCTGTTCTTACTCAAAAGTTGTTTTGTTGTTGTTGTTGTTGTTGTTTATCTTGAGGAAAAGAGTTTTGGCTGGGCTGACTCCATGGAGCTCACTTGCCAGTGTTATTTTTTTTTTAATATTTCATTTATTTAATGAAAGATAGGAGAGGAGAAGAGGGCGAGAGAGAGAGAGAGAGAGAGAAACTAGAGCACTACTTTTTCTTCTAACAGTGTTTGCATAAAGGAATGCCACTAATTTTTGAATGTTAACTTTGTAGCCTGACACCTCACTATATTGCCTGATAATTTCCAAGAGCTTCCTGCTGGATTCTTTAGGTTTTTTCTAAATAGACTACTATATAGTCTGCAAATAGGGAGAGTTTGACTTCTTCTCTCCCAATCTGTATCCCTTTAATTCCTTTCTCCTGCCTGATTTCTATGGCAAGAACTTCTAACACTATGTTGAGTAGTAGTGGTGATTGTGGGCAGTTCTGTCTAGTACCTGATCTGAGGGGAAATGCTTCCAGTTTTTCACCATTGAGCATGATGTTGACTGTAGGCTTGCTATATATAGACTCCACTATATTGAGGAATTTTCCATCTATTCCCATTTTTGTAGTGTTTTGATCATAAAGGGATGTTGGACTTTGTCAAAGGCTTTTCTGTATCTATTCATATAATTATGCAGTTTTTTTGTCATGCTTTTATTGGTGTGGTGGATTACTTTTATTTACTTACATAAACCAAAATAACCTTGCATCCCTGGGATAAATCTCACTTGGTCATGATGAACAATCTTTTCAATATACTAATGTATATTGAAAAGCCTTTAGAATCCTTTCTTTATCCTTATTCCTTTCCATTCTAAATATGATACGCCTTTGGGTCTTTAGGTCTAGGTCAATTCTGTTTGAGACTTTATTGAATCTTTATGTCCTTTATGTTTTTGTTTTTGTTTTTGTTTTTGTTTTAGAGTAGGGACGTTCTCAGCTACTATTCCTATAGAATGCTTTCTTCCCCTCCCCTTCCTCTCCTTCCTCTGGTAAGCCAATAATACATATATTACTTCTTTTGAAGTCATCCCATATGTCTCTATTATTGTTTTCAGTATATTTTGATTTCTTACTTATTTCTTAGTTTTTTTCTAATTCATCCTTGATCTAATTCTGTTTCCTGTCTCAGTTATCCCTTCCTTGTTCCCCTCAGCTGTTCTCTGTAGTTCAACTATTTTGTTACCTTGTTCTGATACTGCATCAGCTTGTTCATCTAGCTCTTAACTATTTCAGCCTTCAGCTCTCTAATTAACTCAAGATAATTAGTGGGTTTTTTTAAGAGTCTCATTTGTTGTCTCCCCATTTCTGTTGCTCTTACCTTCAAAAGCTTTCCTCACTCCTTTGATTGTGGATACTGATTAATGTTTGAACGTTGTCCTCGTTCTTATTTGTTTCTAGGTTTGGGGGACTTTTTTCTGAACTGTTGTCCTAGTTCATTGCCCTAATGTTTCTTTTTTGTTTTGACCATTATTTTTAGTGTGTTATGAAATTTACACAAATTTCCTGGGTGTTGCTGTTTATATATGGTATGAGGTGGTTTCTGGTCACTTGGTTCCTGGATCCCTGAAACTGATAATCTTTTACCTTTGGTGTGTTTCAGGAATGGGCAGAGCTATTAGTCTAATGTTGACACAGCTGCTTTTGGTAGATGGGAGGTGGGGGTCTCGTGTTTAAACTGAAGAGAGAAGTGGGTGATTGGAACAGCAAGATGACACCTTTTTAAGCTGTGTGCAGTTTCCATAATCCCGAAGGGTCCCTCCCTCCCTCACCACTTTTCAGTTCACTGATCATACTTGCTGGGAATGACTTGTGTCTAATTAAGGTACTTAAGAGTTCATAGTTGTAAATTGTAATAGTTGTTTTTGTTTCATCTCACTCCCTGAGGTGAAGTAGTGGCTTCTAAAACATTGTTAAGTTGCTGGTGATTTGTATATTATTTATCTTTCCTTTGGGCTATGGGAGCCTGAGCGTTTTGTTTGTTTATTTGTTTTAACTATAAGTAGATTTTTAATTTTTTATTATCTTTATTTATTAATTAGATAGAGACAGCCAGAAATCAAGAGGAAAAGGGGTGATAGAGAGTGAGAGTTAACAGAGAGACACCTGCAACACTGCTTCACCATTTGCAAAGCTTTCCCCCTGCAGGTGAGAACCAGGGGCAGGAACCCACGCCTTTGAGCATTATAACATGTACTCAACCAGGTGCGCCACCATCCAGCCCTACTATAATTAAATTTTTTAGCTTAATCACTTACCTTTTTAGCTTAATCATCAAGACATAAAACAGTGTTGAGGATAGATAGCTCAATGGTTATGCAAGAGACTCTCATGTGTAAGAGTCCAAAAACCCTGGTCCAGTCCCCCATTCCACCACCAGCAAGAGCTGAGAAGCACTCTATGGCACAGTTTTAGGTGATTTTCCCCTTCCCTTTAACAGTCTTTTTGTTGCTAAAACTCACACTGGAAGTGGTGTATCAGCTGGCAAACTCCTGTACTGACACTAACCACTCCAAACTATGACTTTTTAACCCCAGGAATCTCTCCCTCAGCCCCTCTCTGTCCATGAGCCTCATGTATTTGTACTCACCCATTGCTTGGTGGGTTTTTGCAGAGATCCTGGTCTGAGCTTGTTCAGTTCTCAGGTGATCCTTGTTGCTTTTCCTAGTTGATTGAGGAGAGCAAAATGCAGCTGCAGCTGCTCCATTGATTACCTTTTTTTAAAAAAAGAAAAAAAAAACCTTTTATGGCAAGAGATGCTTCCTATAAAAGTTAACCAATATCACTCAATATCCAACTCACTGCTTGTTAAATACATATGACATTTGTATTTCTCCCTACTTCAGATGTAATTGCTTGAACAACGGAAGCTATTTTGCACAGAATTCACACTGTCTAATAATAAAGAAACATTGAAGGAGCTTAAAAATTATTGGATAATTGGGAGTCAAGCGGTAGTGCAGCGGGTTAAGCGCACGTGGTGCAAAGCGCAAGGACCTGCATAAGGATCCTGGTTCGAGCCCCCAGCTCTCCACCTGCAGGGGAGTCCCTTCACAGGCAGTGAAGCAGGTCTGCAGGTGTCTGTCTTTCTCTCCCCCTCTCTGTCTTCCCCTCCTCTTTCCATTTCTCTCTGTCCTCTCCAACAACGACAACATCAATAACAACAACAATAATAACCACAACAATAAAAAGGGCACAAAAAGGAATAACTAAATAAATATTTAAAAATATATATTGGATAATTATACAACTCTGAACAATCTTAACTCTGGGCTTCATTTAAATGAGAAAAAAATTAGTGTTTATTTTGGCAAAAATAACTGGGGGATTCACTGCTATATGTGCTAAGTAGAATCCTTACAAATCCATCAATCATTTGTGAAGATATGGTTCAGGGTTTCTATGACCACGCTGTATAAAATACTTCCCAAGCTTGGTGGAAACATGAGCTAGCCACTCACTGCCTTGTTTTATGTGGAACAAAATCCCAGAGAAGATACACAGAGGGAAACTTTGGATGGATTCTTCCCAACAACCTATAGCACTATGCTGTCGTTGTGAAGACTGGAACTAAAATTATTCAACTTAAACAATCGCATCTATCTTTGAAACTTTCCCCCTTGTGGAAGCAATCCTTTTTTTTTTTTTCCCCCAAAGGCTCCAGATGGGACTCTTTCCTGGCAATTCAAGTTCCACAAGTACTTTATCTTTTCCACAGGGTATATGGAATAAATAAAGGTTAAAAGATCATGAAAATGAGACCATATGTCCAAACACACTTCGTGCGCTTTGGCAGAGAGAAAATATAAGTGTGAAGACAGTTCATACTCTGCTTGCCAGGGAATTATATTTAAAAAAAAAAAACAAGTAAAACAGCTCTTATCATTTGAGTCAGGCTGTTTGACAGCAGTTGCTCTAAACCCTGAATAATAAATTTGGACAATATAAAGAAGCACCTTTCTATCCCTCTACAAACCCCCTAAATATTCCAGTAATGTCCAAAATTGATATTTGCTTGCTAGCATAAAACTCTTAAAATCTCTCAGAAAACATAATATATAGAGTTCCTTTCTCTAGACTCTGATAAGCCTTTGTCTAAAATAAACCTCAGTGACTGTGGATCATGATTCCAGGGATATTTATCACTTCTTTTTTTTTGTCACATTGTATTGTTTATTCATTTACTGAACAGAGATAAATTGAGATAGAAGGGGAAGTAGGGATAGAGACAGAGAGATACCTGCACCACAGCTTCACTACTAATGAGGCTTCCTCCTTGCAGGTAGTGACTGGCTGGGGTCTTGGACCTGGGTCCTTGCATATGATCACAAGTTTATTCAACTGGGTACAACACCATCCAGCCCCATATTTTTCAGCTCTAAAAGTAAGCTTCCATAGTACTATCTTTTGGACTCAAGACCAGCCAAGACCAAGCCTCTCATAATCCTGAGAACACCCTGTTCAGTGTGTTCCAATCCAGCAGATCAACTGGGCCAAAATAGAACTTAATCAAATTGTTCTTGAGACAAAATGAGTTTACAACAGTTGTACTGGCAAAAGGCATTAGTAGTAGAGCCATAAGTGGTAAATGTAGATTTTCCAAGGATTCCAATATTTTTTTATAAATAATAATAAAAAAAAATTAGGTCAAGATTTTGACTTCCTAATGCCCCTAACAAATAACAGTTTGGACTCTCAAGCATGAGATCCAAAGATCAGTCCTCAACATCTTATGTGCCAGGGTGATGCTCTGGTTCTTTCCTTATCCCTCTATATCTCTTCTTTACTAACTCATGAATAAATATAGAAAAATAACTCAGGTTTCTGGAAATATAAGACTACTTGGAACCTACCTCTAGTAATATGTTTGAGAAGAAGTTACTTTTGAAGATGTAAGTGAACAATTAAATGAATGTTTCAATAAAGTCATTGGGTTTCTATGTTTTTTAAAATTTATTCTCTTTTGTTGTCCTTGATTTTTTTTTTTTTGTAGTTATTGTTGTTGTTGTTATTGATGTTTTCATTGTTGGATAGGACAGAGAGAAATGGAGAGAGGAGGGGAAGACAGAGAGGGGTAAGAGAAAGACAGACACCTGCAGACCTGCTTCACTGCCAGTAAAGCTATTCCCCTGCAGGTGGGGAGCCAGGAGCTCGAACCTGGATCCTTAAGCCGGTCCTTATTCTTTGCACCACGTGCACTTAACCTGCTGCGCTACTACCTGATTCCCAGGTTTCTAAGGAAGGTAATAACTTCCAGTGGTAAAAGTTCAGAAGATCAAATAAAATTAAAAATACATGATATCAAGATAATTTTCTTGATAGCCTTGAAGTCTCACCAACTTGCTGAATTTCTACTCTGAAGGCATTTGGGTGACATGTAAAAGATATTCATGGATCACTACTGAGATTCACTAATTATGCTTTTTTGAGAGATCTAAAATGAACAACTTTACTGAGATCATCTTGAAAAAAAATCAGCTTAATTAATAAAATGATCATCTTATTTAAAGCATATGTATATGATACCTATCATGTATATAAACTACAGTTAAGTTAAAAACATAAATTTGAAACATATTATATATTCAAACATATGAAAACATAAATTTAAATAATATATTGACAAAGCAATTAAAGTGGACATTGTATACCATTTATATAAAATTTAATTTTTTTTTCCTCCCAGGGTATTGCTGGGGCAATACGAATCCATGGCTACTGGGGGCCTTTTTTTTTTCTTTTTTTTATTTGACAGAACGTAGAGAAATAGAAAGTGAAGGTAGAGATAGAGAGGGAGAGACATAGACACCTGCAGACTTGCTTCACTGCTCATGAATCATCCTTCCTGCAGGTGGAGAGCAGGCACTTGAACCCAGATCCTTGAGCTTAGTGGTATGTGCGCTCAACCAAGTGTGCCACCACCCATCACCTAAAACCCTAAATTCAAAAAGTACTTTTATAGGTCTAAAGCTGTAACATTACTTTACTACATGGGCAACAAAAATAATAAACACCTATTTTAATAAAGTGATTATATGCAAACTGGAGAAACACTGCAACCAAAGAGGCATTCCTTACCACGTAGAAGGACTTAGACTTGAACCCCTGCTCCCCACCTGTAGGGGAGAAGCTTCACAAGATGTGAAGCAGTGCTGCAGGTTTTTCTCTCTCTCTGTTCCTTTCCCCCAACCTTATCAATTTATCTCTATCTTATCTGTTAAAAAAGAAAGAAAGAAAGAAAAGAAAAGAAAAGAAAAGAAAAGAAAAGAAAAGAAAAGAAAAGAAAAGAAAAGAAAAGAAAAGGAGGGAAAAAAATGGCTTCCAAGAGTGGTAGATTCATAATCCAGCATGAAGACCTAGTGAGAACACTGGTAGCAAAAATAAATAAGTAAATAAATATGATAAAGAGCACATATCTGCAACAAATTTGGCAAAAGGTTATAGTTTGACACAGCTGTTCTTAACATCTGTATAGTTGAAGTACTGAATACTCTAAGAAACTATAATAATAAAAACAGCTAGTACTAATTAGATTTCTAAAACTCTAATGTCCTAAGTACTAACCTAGACTTTGTTGGTTTAAGATAGATGCAAGATCTTTCAAAACAAGGAAATTACAAAATTATGATTGAATAATTTAGTCAATTGTGAATGGCCTCTTTTGGTGGTTGTCTGATCCCAGATTCTAGCATACTTCTTGTCAATTGATGTATATGAAATATTCAAAAAGAAAGCTTTTCTAGACATGACACAAAACTCAAAAGCTGTGAAGAGACTGATATATTTTGACATGTAAAAGTATAAATATCTTTATGTTAAAATCACCACAAATAAATGATTAATAGAAAGAGTATCCTCTTTTTTAAAGTCAAATTGAATTATTTTGGTCATTAATAAATATAGCACTAAATTGTACAACATTCTTTTTGGGTTCACTAGCACATTGCATATCAGACTGTTTATTATTTTTAATTGTTATTATTTATTGCCATAATGGTTTTTATTATATTTATTTTTGTTTTTATATTTTGACATAGAATAAACCATTGTGTAAATTATAGATATGTGTGTGTCTGTCAATATTTATCTATATCTATTTTTTTTAAGTTTTTGATATTTATTTATTTATTTTCCCTTTTGTTGCCCTTGTTGTTTAACATTGTTGTGGTTATTGGTGTTGTTGTCATTGATGAATAGGACAGAGCGAAATGGAGAGAGGAGGGGAAGACAGAGAGGAGGAGAAAAAGACAGACTCCTGCAAACCTGCTTCACCACTTATGAAGCAACTCCCCTGCAGGTGGGGTCTATATAAATTTTTATGCAGATATCAGGTTCTCCAGTTAGATGTGTCACCTAGGCTACTAGTTTGTCACATGACAGGATGTTAAAAAGGTACCTGTAAATTCTATTGCAAACTCTGTTGTTTCATGTAGATTATTTTACTACAGGAAACTTATCAGATTTGGTTAATGGGATTTAATAATATTGTGCATGATGTCATTGCTAGATTCCCATTTTTGTGACATTTTGGCTAATGGTCCAGTTCTTTTAATATAAATGCCTTGTTTCTGATTTGTTTTGATATTTAAAAAGACAGTTTTATTAAAAGATATATGAAAAGCTCTAAAATGCTTATCCTGCAAGCACCTAACATGATGAGTTTTGTCACCTGTAAATCTCATAAACATCACCACCTTCATAATTAATGTCCTTTTAAATTTTATTTATTTTGAAAATTTCATGTATTTATTTATTATTTAATAGAGGCAGATAAATCAAGAAGGACAGGGGAGGATAGAGAGGAAACAGAAAGATGTCTACAGCACTGTTTCGCTGCTTGCAAAGCTTTCCCCCTTCAAGTGGGATATTTATTTACTTGTTTACTTAATTGTTTGTTTTGGACAGACAAAGAGAGAAATCCAATGGGAAGATAGAGATGGAGAGAAAAAGTGAGACCTGCATCACTGTTTCACCACTTGTATAGCTTTCCTCCTGCAAGTTGGGACAAGGGGCTTGAACTAGGGTTCTTGTGCACTACAGTGTGTGCACTCTGCCAGACGCACTACTGCCTGCACTCTCAGGATTAACTTGTATTACTTCAAAGGGTTTCTGTGTGCCAAACTTAAGTCATCCTACTGTGCTAACACTACCCCCAACACTGACTTCCCAGAAACTACTAATCTTCTTTATATGTTATAAATCAGATTGATCACTTCTAGCTGCACATGTAAATGAAATAATGTGATTGATTATATATATATATATATACATAATATATAATATATATAATAATGTGATTTTGTGTCTGACTTTTTAGCCCAGTGATGGTTTTTGCTTCACCCATGTATGAATCAGTTACTCACCATTATTATTGCAGATAATATGTAGCTATTGATTTGTTTGTTCCTATAATGATGAACAGTTAGACGATTGATATTTTCAGCTATTATAAAGAAAGAAACCTATCAGAAATTCTGTACAAGTTTTTGTGTGAACAAATATGTTCATCTATTTTAGGTAAATAGCTGGAGACTAGAATAACAGAGTGATATACTAGGAATATATTTAGCTTTGTAGAAGTGCCCAAACTATTTAATAAGGTTTTATACTTCTTGACATTACCATGAATAATATGTGAGAGATTTAATTATTAAATATACTTCACAGCACTTAATATTAAAAGCATTCTTAATTTTGGTCATTCTGATGGGTATGTTGTGATATCTTTTTATGGTTCTGTTTTTGCATTTTCTTGATAAGAGTGATGTTGAGTATATTTTCATGTGCTTATTGGTCATTTTTACATATTTTTTGTGCAATGGTTTTGTCAAAAGTTGTGTCCACTTAATTGATTTTTTTTCTTTCTGTTTTGATCTAGACAGAAGTAGGAGAAGAAGAGAGAGACAGAAATATCTGCAGCACTGGACACCACTCATAAAGCAGGTAGGGACCAGGGACTTGAACTGGGTCCTTGCACATGGCAACATGTCAGCTCTAAAGGATACACCACAGCTCAGCTTCTATTAAATACTTTGTTAGGTGATGACAGAATTAAAAGTGTCTTCACACATTTTTGGATGAAACTCCTTTCTTAGTATATCTGGCACATTTCCACACAGTTGGAAATTATTTTTTCATTTTTTTATTTTAAAATATTTATTTATTATTTATTCCCTTTTGTTGCCCTTATTGTTTTATTATTGTAGTTATTATTATTGTTGTCGTCGTCATTGTTGGACAGGACAGAGAGAAATGGAGAAAGGAAGGGAATACATAGAGGGGGAGAGAAAGACAGACACCTGCAGACCTGCTTCACCGCTTGTGAAGCAACTCCCCTGCAGGTGGGGAGCCGGAGTTCGAACCGAGATCCTTATGCGGGTCCTTGTGCTTTGCGCCACCTGCGCTTAAACCTGCTGCGCTACAACCAGACTCCCTATCTTTTCATTTTTATTAAAATAGTTAAAGAGGAAGAAGCTTTCAATGAAAATGAATTATAATAATCATCTTTAACTTTTTATTTAGATTTTTTCCCTAAAAGGTTTTCTTCACAAGGGTTGCAAACTTTCATTCTCTAAAATTTTATAGGAGGGGTTTTAAGTTATGATCTAATTTGAGTTAATTTTTATGAATGATGTAAGGTTTTAGTTTCACTTTTTTTTCCATATCAGTACCTTTTTTCCCCAATATAACTGCTTAATGTTGTCCTTTCTATAGAATTACCTTGAAGACCTTTGTTAATATCAGTTGACTATATTATCAGTTATGTATGTGGGTCCCTTTATCACATTGGTAAGTCTCTTAAAATTGAAATTTTTTTCTTTTAAAATTAGTAGACTTTTGTAGATCCTTTGGCTTTTTTATTGTCTTCATTTATTTTTTGGATAGAGAGTCATAAAACAAGAGGGGAGAGGGAGATAGAGGAGAGAGACAGAGAGACACCTGCAGCCCTGCTTCACCACTCGCAAAGCTTGCCCCCTGCAGGTGGGGACCTGGGGCTCAAACCTGGGTCCTTGTGCATTGTAATATGTGTGTTGAACCAGGTGCACCATCAACCAGTCCCTATCCTTTGTTTTTTTAATATAACTTTTAGAATTCTATTTTTTTCTTATGTATAGAGCTGTTAAAGCCTCCTGAGCTTTTTACTGAGTTGGTGTTTATCTATAGATAAATTGAGATGATTAACAATATGAAATACAGAATTATCTTATCCAGTAATAAGACATGTCACTTCATTTACGTAAGCTGTCTTTAATTTCCCTCAGTAATAATTTATACATCTCACTGTGTGAATTTTGCACAAGGTCTATTAAATGTATTCCTAAAGATTTCTTTTTTCCTTTTGTATGATTTTTTTTCCAAATAAGATCTCTGCCTCTTTCTTACATACAAAACATAAGCTCCTTAGACTTTCTTTATCTGTCTCTGTTATGTTTTACTCTACTCATTCTTCAAATTTTGTTCCTCTAATTTGGTAACTTCCAATGACCTATCTTCTAGTGCACTGATTCTTTCTACTACTAATCATGTATACTTTGACTCTCTCTAGTGAACTCTTCTAGTTAATGTGCTACTATGTTATTCAGTTCTGAAACATTTGGTTGTTCTTACACAGTTTAATCTCTTTATTCATAAACTTTTTTTTTATTAGTCTGTGTTCATTTTTAGTTCCCTGAGCTTCTTTAAGATGGAAACTTTCTAGATTTGTTAGGTAATTCACAAATCTTTCTTCAAGGTTCACCTTTGAAGATTTGTTGTTTCAATTTGATTGTTTCCTCATTCCTTATTTATCTTGTTTTTTATTTTGTTTTCTTTCATTTTGAACATTTAATGAAATCCACCTTTTTGCCTGGTACATATAGAAAAAAAATTATTATTCACCTGATTAGAGGTTCTGAGGCTTCTCCCAGATTTTCTGACAATGCATCTTTGATGGACCTAAGTATAAAATTTACCAATTGAATATATTTATCAGTATATTTTTATTAAGACAAAAATCAGTGTTTGCTTCCTGCCTCTGGCATTTCCTGTAAAACTCAGGACCTCTCATACTGGTACAAACCATTGTACTCTCATTTGTTTTTAGTGACCCAATGTAACCAAAGTCCTCTACCAGCACTCCAGTCAAGCGGGACTGGAATAAATGTCTCAGACATTCCCTGAAAAGTCATAACACAGAGTCGGGAGGCAGCGGGTTAAACGCATGTGACGCAAAGCGCAAGGACCAGCGTAAGGATCCCAGTTCGAGCCCTGGCTCCCCATCTGCAGGGCAGTCGCTTCACAAGAGGTGAAGCCGATCTTCTGGTGTCTATCTCTGTCTCCCCCTCTCTGTCTTCCCCTCTTCTCTCCATTTCTCTTTGTCCTATCCAACAACGACGAAGTCAATAATAGCTACAATAAAACAACAAGGGCAACAAAAGGCTATATATATATATGTCAGAACACTAGATGACTATGCCACTCTTCTCTTTCCTCCCGAGGGGAACAGCTACAAATTGTGTTTTCTCCCAATCATACTGTTATACTCTATTGGGAGTGCTATCCAGGCTAAAGCATAACATTTTTCTTACCCCTTTTCCTGGCTTTGTGTTTGCTTAAGAATTATATAACTTCTTCACTGGTTTTCAAAGTTTTTGGCCTTCTTTGGTAGCCTACAATATAATTTTTATTTCTTCTTATTAGCCTCTCATTCTCCTCTACCTGTCAAACTAATATGCTGAAATTGCATATGCCACTGGACATAGTTGACCATGGCCTCTCCCACTAGCTTATACTCTAGTCCTAATCCTATTGGGTTGCTGGGAAAGTGATGACTTATTTTTCTATGCAAAAAAAAGCATTATGGATTATATGACCACCCAATATATTAAGAAAAACTAACACATTGGGATTAAGGCTATAATTATAAATTGAAGCCATGACATGATTGTTTGAAATGGAAACTTTAAGAAGAAATAGTTATTATTATTCTCCTTAAATGAGCACTTTTCTGTCTCCTACATTTGTGATCATTTATGTATTTGCTGTTGGGCTTTAAATGTCCTTAATTTCAGGACAAATATAATAGGAGTTTCCTACACTATCAACATATAGAATCTCTGTTAAGAGGAGAAAAATCAAAGCAAGATTTCACAAACATGCTTCACAAGTCAATGTTTTACCTATGTTTACAAAATGTATGTAAGCATGAAGCTTATCTTCAATCTGTATACCATATACATCAGAAGATTCAGTAACAAATATATATATATATATATATATATATATATATCTTTCTAAACCACAATGATCAAAGTTTGTAAAGATATACAATTAAAATGTTCATTTAATTTAAAATAAATGCAAATTCCTGACTAATAAAGAATAGAAATAGTAAAAATTAAAATGTCCTCACAATATATTCATAGATAAAAACATTTATCAGTGTTATTTTTTACTCTGCCTAGTTTTGTATAAAGTTTTAAAATGATCATTCAATATATTTTGCAAAGAAATACTTGCAGAACACAAATATTCTATTTTTCAGTCTAAATATATTCTCAGTTGGAATTACGTATTCAAAGTGTGAATATTTGCTTATAATCAACACTTTACAGTTATAAGGTGATCAAATTTAAGTGATAAAAGATCACTGTATGGTTCCTACTTAGCTGTTCCTAATTCCTTAACTTCCCTCAATACTTGAGTACCAATGGTATTCAGCATGGGAATTAGGCAAAATGCACAAATTTAGCCCCTTACTATGTTCACTGACCCCAGGTTATCTTTGTAGACTGATAAGAATTGGAAATCTGCATGTCTACCCCTCACCACAGGGTTTTTACTTTGGTGCCCTACTTATAATTTGCTCAGGTCCTGCTTTTAGTTTCCCTTTCAGATCTTCTTAGTTAACTTCTGTTGATGAGTGGGATGATCCCATACTCATCTTTATCTTTGGGATGGGTCACAGTCTTTTGGTGGTGGGAATGGTGTTTATGTACACTCCTAGTAAAATGTAGACATATAAATCACTAGTTAATTAATATGAAAGGGGGAAAATCAATTGTGTGTCTCAAAGTTTTTCAAAACACAAACTGAATCATTTTAATATATCGGCTGTTTATTTGATATGCGCACTCTCTCAAAAGCCTAGACCAAGTAGATCAGAAGCATCCAATAGCACAGCTATATACAATATACTGGGTACTGTACAGCAAACCATAACAAAGGGACTTTTCAAAGTTAACCCAATTACCAAATAATGTGATGATAACATTAACTATCGATTGTCTTTTTGAACCCTAAGACAGAAGGAACCTCACATCTCCACTATAGAGCCCCTACTTCCCCCAGTCCTGGAACCTTAGGATAGGGCCCACTTTCCCGTATGCCTCTCCCAATCCATATCAAATAATATTGCATCCGCCGATCACAACCTAACCAACGCAACGATTGCCACCTCAACATGCTTCACTTCTGACTGTGTCCAGAGACTTCACATGTGGAATGACAACCCTTCAGCTTCATTACTCGGGTGAGACCTTTCCTTTCATAGTATACTCTAATTCCATCTCAGGTGGTTCACTTTCTAACAAAGTCCCAAAACCTAGATATACACCAGTTTCTGTGAGAGAGAGCATATGTTCACACGTATCCATAAACTACTGCAAAATATATACCTGAAAGCAGAAGTACACTAGAGTTTTCAGTGAGTATCCCCCCTTAACACTTCCTCTCCACTATTCCAAGCTTTGGGTCCATGATTGCTCAACAATTTGTTTGGCTTCGTATGTTAACTCTCTTTTCAGTCACCAGGTTCCAGATGCCATCAGGATGCCAGCCAGGCTTCCCTGGATTGAAGACCCCACCAATGTGTCCTGGAGCTCAGATTCCCCAGAGACACACCCTACTAGGGAAAGAGAGAGGCAAACTGGGAGTATGGGCCGACCAGTCAAGGTCCATGTTCAGCGGGGAAGCAATTACAGAAGCCAGACCTTCTACCTTCTGCAACCCACAATGACCCTGGGTCCATGCTCTCAGAGGGATAGAGAATGGGAAATCAGGGGAGGGGGTGGGATATGGAGATTGGGTGGTGGGAATTGTGTGGAGTTGTACCCCTCCTACCCTATGGTTTTGTTAATTAGTCCTTTCTTAAAAAAAAAATTTCAAAAACAGAAACATAACCCAAAAAAAATAACTGGAAACCATCAAAAGAGTTTCCTGTTCTGGAAAAGAATATTAAGTATATCAATTCATATCTTCATCTAAATGTTTCAAGTGAAATTTTATTTTATTTATTAATAAGTCAAGTCAATTTGATTAAATATATTGTCACAATATCCCATTAAATCTATTTATATTGAGTAGTTTAATTTTTTAAACAGACTTAAAGCATATTTTTTTCATTTATTTTTGTATTTTTGAGAGAGATGCAGCACAAGACACAGAGAGAAACACCAGAGCACTGCTCAGCTCTGGTTTGTAGCGGTGCAGGGGGATTGAACCTGGGACTTCACTTCGGAGCCTCAGGGATGAGAACCTCTTTGCATAACCATTATGCTGTTGCCTCCCCACTCTAATTTTCAATGACTTAAAAGAACAGTATGTATGTAAGTTTGACATAGCTATAGAGTGTGTCAAAGTAGTCAGAGAATTATTTCACACATTATTTTTATAAAGAAGTCGAATTATCGGTTAAGAAAAGTACAAAAAACAGAAAAAAATATTTTCACAAGTGTTTTGAAAGAAATTTTCTAACTCTAAGACTCTCTTGTATCTTTGTAGAGATGAGTATCCTATTTGTAGAGATAAGTATCCTATTTCTAAGGACATCAATGGAGAAACATTCCAAAAGGTAAAAGAATATATATTATCATATCAAAACAGCATATAAAAGATCAGAGTTAAGGATAAATGTAATGAAACTAGCCAATATGCAAAGATCTAAAAATAGTCCTAAATTGGTTATCAATAAAGCAAAAAGCATAGTGATCATATATTAATGGAATAGATATGAACACACAACTACCATTTTACTTATAGATTATTCTTATCAACATTCCTACTGAAAGTGAGAGAAACTATAGAAAATTATTTTGGGGGCCAAAATAGATAGCACAATGGTTATGGAAAGAGACTCTCATGCCTGAGGCTCCCAAGTCCTTCAATCCCCTGCACCACCATAATCAGAGCTACTCAGTGGTCAGGTAAAGAAAAAGAAAGAAAGGAAGAAAGAAAGAAAGAAAAGAAAGAAAGAAAGAAAGAAAGAAAGAAAGAAAGAAAGAAAGAAAGAAAGAAAGGAGGAAGGATGGAAAGAAAGAAGGAGAGAGGGGAGGGAGAGAGAGGGAGGGAGGGAGGGAGGGAAGGAAGGAAGGGAGGGAGGGAAGGAGGAAGAGAGGAAGGGAGGGGAAGGAAAGAAGAAAGGGAGAGAGAAAGAAAGAAAGAAAGAAAGAAAGAAAGAAAGAAAGAAAGAAAGAAAGGGAAAATTATCTTTGTGACTGTGTCACTGACTTAGAAAAAAATGTACACAAGGGTAAAAAACAAAGAGTAAACAGGAACCCAGAGAGATGAGAAAATCAGTTTCCCAGAAGTCCCCTGCTCACTGAAATGATGGTATTTATTGAACCACCATAAAAATTTTCCTAGTCCTCAAGGCCTAGAGATAGATTGCAGATAAAGGCAGGGTACCAAGATATGGCATTATGTAGAGGCAGCACACATACACATACTTAACTATTAATTCTCTAAAGCATAAAGCCTTTAGCAAAATTTAAAAAAAGAAAAAATATGCATCACGCCACTGGCGATGTACTCAATAGGGGACTGCAAGAAAACCTGGTGGATGGAAAGAAAGCACTATGAATGAGAGCCTGGAGGAACAGAGCCCCATCTCCAAAAAAAAAAAAAAAAGATGAAATTGTGAAAAAAACATTTTCTTAGTAGTGTGATTATTATATATTGCATGTATGTGTATGTAAGTAGATTTTTTATCATTTCCTCTATTAATGATACATTTTAGTTATATGCTTATTTACTCCATATTTAATTATTTTAATTTTTAAGTGGAAAATTGTTTCTTTTTTCTTTTTTTTTATTTAAGAAAGGATTAATTAACAAAACCATAGGGTAGGAGGGGTACAATTCCACACAATTCCCACCACCCAATATCCATATCCCACCCCCTCCCCTGATAGCTTTCCCATTCTCTATCCCTCTGAGAGCATGGACCCAGGGTCATTGTGGGTTGCAGACTTCTGTAATTGCTTCCCCGCTGAACATGGGCATTGACTGGTCAGTCCATACTCCCAGTCTACCACTCTCTTTCCCTAGTAGGGTGTGTTTCTGGGGAAGCTGAGCTCCAGGACACATTGGTGGGGTCTTCAGTCTAGGGAAGGATGGCCGGCATCCTGATGACATCTGGAACCTGGTGGCTGAAAAGAGAGTTAACATACAAAGCCAAACAAATTGTTGAGCAATCATGGACCCAAAGCTTGGAATAGTGGAGAGGAAGTGTTAGGGAGGTACTCACTGCAAACTCTAGTGTACTTCTGCTTTCAGGTATATATTTTGCAGTAGTTTACGGATGCGTGTGAAGATATGCTCTCTCACACAGAAACTGGTGTAAATCTAGGTTTGGGACTTTGCTAGAAAGTGAACCACCTGTGACAGAACCAGAGTATACCATGAAAGGAAAGGTCGCACCCGAGCAATGAGCTGAAGGGTTGTCACTCCACTTGTGAAGTCTCTGGACACAGAAGTGAAGCATGCTGAGGTGGCAATTGTTGTGTTGGTTAGGTTGTGATCGGCGGATGCAATATTATTTGATATGGATTGGGAAAGGCATACGGGAAAGTGGGCCCTATCCAAGGGTTCCAGGACTGGGGGAAGTAGAGGCTCTATAGTGGAGAGGTGAGGTTCCTGCTGTCTTAGGATTCAAAAAGACAATCGATAGTTAATGTTATCATCACATTATTTGGTTATAGGGTTAACTTTGAAAAGCCCTTTTGTCAGGGTTTGCTGTACAGTACTCAGTATCTTGTATATATCTGTGCCATTGGTTGCTTCTGAATTACTTGGTCTAGGCTTTTGAGAGAGTCTGCATATCAAATAAACAGCCTATATATTGAAAAGATTCAGTTTGTGTTTTGAAAAACTTCGAGACATACATTTAATCTTCCCCCTCTCGTATTAATTAACTAGTGATTTATATGTCTACATTTTACTAGGAGTGTACATAAACACCAATCCCACCACCAAAAGACTGTGACCCATCCCTCCCACCTACTCCCACCCCCCACTGGCCCAGGAAGCTGCATGTCTACCCCTCACCACAGGGTTTTTATTTTGGTGCCCTACTTACAATTTAGTCAGGTCCTGCTTTTATTTTCCCTTTCAGATCTTCTTACTCAACTTCTGTTGATAAGTGGGATCATCCCATACTCATCTTTATCTTTCTGACTTAGCTGACTTAACGTAATTCCTTCTAGCTCTGAGCAAGATGGGCCAGAGAAGGTGGGTTCATTGTTCTTGATAGCTGCATAGTATTCCATTGTGTATATATACCACAGCATTCTCAGCCACTTATCTGGTGTTGGGCACCTGGGTTGCTTCCAGGTTTTAGCTATTATGAATTGTGCTGCTATGAACATAGGAGTATACACCTCTTTTTGGTTGGGTGTTATGGAGTCCTTGGGGTATAACTCCAGGAGAGGAATTACTGGATCATATGGAAGGTCCATGTCTAGCCTTCTGAGAGTTTTCCAGACTGCTCTCCACAGAGGCTGTACCAATTTACATTCCCACCAGCAATGTATAAGGGTTCCTCTGTCCCCACATCCTCTCCAGCATTTGTTGCTGCTGTCCTTTTTGATGTATGCCATTCTTACAGGAGTGAGGTGGTATCTTAGTGTTGTCTTAATTTGCATTTCTCTGACAATCAGTGACCTAGAGCAGTTTTTCATATGTTTGTTAGCCTTTTGGATCTCCTCTGTAGTGAATGTTCTGTTCATATCCTCTGCCCATTTTTGGATGGGGTCATTTGCTTTTTTGGTGCTAAGTTTGCTGAGTTCTTTATATATTTTGGTGATTAGTTTCTTGTCTGATGTATGGCATGTAAAGATCTTCTCCCATTCTGTGAGGGGTCTCTCTGTTTGTTTAATAGTTTCTTTGGATGGGCAGACGCTTTTCGATTTGATGTAGTCCCATTGGTTTATTTCTGCCTTAGTCTTCCTTGCAATTGGGTTTGATTCATCAAAGATGTCCTTGAGGTGTAGGTGGGAAACTGTTTTACCAATCTTTTCCTCTAAGTATTTGATTGTTTCTGGTCTGACATCTAGGTCTTTGATCCATTTGGAGTTGATTTTTGTTTCTGGTGAGATAAAGTGGTTCAATTTCATTCTTCTGCATGTTACACCCAGTTTTCCCAGCACCATTTATTGAAGAGAGCGTCCTTTTTCCATTTAATCCTTTGGGCCCCCTTATCAAAGATTAGATGTCCATAGGTGTGGGGATTTATTTCTGGGCTTTCAATTCTGTTCCACTGGTCTGTGTGCCTATTTTTGTTCCAGTACCATGCTGTTTTGATGATGATGGCTTTATAATATATTTTAAGGTCTGGGAGTGTGATGCCTCCATTTCTGTTTCTTTTCCTCAAGATGGTTTTGGCAATTCTAGGTGTTTTCAGGTTCCAGATAAATGATTGTAGTGTTTGTTCTATTCTCTTAAAGAAGCTTGGTGGAACTTTGATGGGTATTGCATTAAATTTGTATATGGCTCTGGGGAGAATATTCATTTTGATGATATTTATTCTTCCAATCCATGAGCATGGGATATCTTTCCATTTCTTGGTATCAGTTTCTATTTCCTTGAATAACGACTCATAGTTTTCAATATATAAGTCTTTCACTTCTTTGGTCAACTTTATTCCTAGGTATTTGATTGATTTTGCTGCAACAGTAAATGGGAGTGATTTCTGGATGTCTTCTTCAGATTGAGTGTTTGCATAAAGAAATGCCACTGATTTTTGTACATTGGTTTTGTAGCCTGATACCTTGCTATATTGCCTAATAACTTCCAGTAGTTTTCTGCTGGATTCTTTAGGTTTTTCTATGTATACTATCATATCTTCTGCAAATAGTAAGAGCTAGACTTCTTCCCTTCCAATCTTTATTCCTTTGATTTCTTTCTCTTGCCTGATTGCTATGGCAAGAACTTCCAATACTATGTTGAAGAGTAACGGTGACAGTGGACAGCCCTGTCTAGTCCCCAATCTTAGGGGGAATGCTTTCAGCTTCTGTCCATTGAGTATGATGTTGGCTGTAGGTTTGCTATATATAGATTCCACTATCTTGAGGAATTTCCCATCTATTCCTATTTTTTGTAGAGTTTTGAGCATGAATGGGTGTTGGATTTTGTCAAAGGCTTTCTCTGCATCTATTGAGATAATCATGTGGTTTTTGGCTTTGCTTTGATTGATGTGGTGAATGACATTGATTGACTTATGGATGTTGAGTCAGCCTTGCATTCCTGGGATGAATCCCACTTGGTTGTGATGAACAATCTTTTTGATATGTTGCTGTATCCAGTTGGCCAAGATCTTGTTTAATATTTTGGCATCTATGTTCATCAGAGATATTGGTCTGTAGTTTACCTTTTTTGTTCTGTCCCTATCAGCTTTTGGTATCAGGGTGATGTTGGCTTCATAAAAGGTGGAAGGGAGTATTGCTGTTTCTTCAATCTTATGGAAAAGCTTAAGAAGTATGGGTACTGTTTCCTGAAAGTTTTGTAGAATTCATTTGTGAAGCCATCTGGTCCAGGACTTTTGTTGTTGGGGAGGTTCTTAATAACGGTTTCAATTTCTTTGTCTGTGATTGGTGCATTTAGATTTTGTAGTTCTTGGTTCAGTTTTGGAAGGGCATATGCTTCTAGGAATTGTTCCATTTCTTCCAGATTCTCTAGCTTGGTGGCGTATAGTTCTTTATAGAAGTCTCACAGGATTCTCTGAATTTCTGTGGTGTCAGTTGTGATATCTCCTCCATCGTTTACAATTCTATTAATTTGAGTGTTCTCTCTTTTTTGTTTGGTGAGTCTGGCTAGGGGTTTGTCAATTTTGTTTAATCTTTCAAAGAACCAACATTTGGCTTCATTGATCTTTTGTATGGCTCTTTTATTTTCGATGTTGTTTATTTCTGCTCTAACTTTAGTGATTTCTGTCCTTCTGGATGCTTTAGGGTTCCTTTGTTCCTCTTCCTCTAAGTCCTTGAGGTGTGCAGTAAGGTGTTAGGCTGAGCTTCACTGACGGGAGACAAATGACCAAGGACTCATGGTTGAGCCGTACGCAGTATCTCTTTATTCATGCAGGACGCAGCGCAATCTATACCAAGCTAAGCTAGACTAACAACTAACTAAAATGAACAATGTTGTCTTTATATATACTTCTCAAGTAGGGTGTGAACAGGATGTGACGCAGAGAGGATGGAGAGAAAAGTGACTGTTGAAGATCAGGGTATGACAAGGAGAGGATCAGAGTGTGACAAGGAGAGGGGGTGGAGCAGGTGAGAATTCTACCACTAAACCACCAATGTCCTGGAGGGAAGGTGGTGCTTTATGTAAATGTAAAAGTGATTTATGTAAATAGATGGCAGTGGTTATGTAAATAAAATACAGTGGTTATGTAAATAGAATGCAGTGTTAAGCAGGGGTGATTTAAACCAAATGAAACAGAAGGGGTTTTTAAAAGCAGAATTAGAAGATACCAACAGTAAGGTCATTCATTTGAGCTTCTTCTTGGTGTTTAATATGTGATTGTATGGCTATAAGTTTCCCTCTCAGTACTGCTTTAGCTGTGTCTCAAATATTTTGATAGGTTGTGTCTTCATTTTCATTTGTTTCCAGTTACATTTGAATTTCCTGCTTGAGTGAATCTCTGACCCAGTGTTTCTTAAGGAGTATGTTGTTTAGTTTCCAAATTATGTGACTTTTAATAATTTTGTTTGTTGTTAAAAGTTAGTTTTACTCCACTGTGGTCTGAGAAGATACTTGGGATGATTTCAATGTTCTTGAATTTATTGATGCTGTCTTTGTGGCCTAACATGTGGTCTATCCTTGAGTATGTGTTATGTGGATTTGAAAAGAAGGTGTATTCCAGTTTTTGGGGGTGAAGGACTCTGAAAATGTCCAAGAGGTCTAGTCTGTCAATCTCTTCATTCAATTCTCTTGTATCTTTGTTGGTTCTCTGCTTTGTTGATCTGTCTAAGTGTGAGGGTGGTGTATTGAATTCTCCCACTATTATTGTATTACTATTGATGTATTTTTGAAATTCTTTCAGTAAGTGCTTGACGTATTTAGACGGTCCCTCATTGGGTGCATGTTTCTTTTTTTCTGTCAGCTCTGTTATATCTTCAGGGATGAAGGCAGGTCAGAGAGATCTAGACACCTCACCATAAAAGAAATTATCTTTTTCTGATCCTGAAAAAATGATTCAAATGTGAGAAAGATCCAATAGTTAAGGTTTGTCTTGTTGTGTTATATTTTCTCCATGTATCCATTCTTACAAAACAGAAATTCAAATGTTTTCTTTTATTGTTGAAATTACTTAGAAGGAGATTTTGACTTTTTTTTTTTAAGTGTCTCTGTTAAAAAGTTTGTATACCATGACCATAAATCTACAAAAAGCAAGAACAGTGATTTTTCTGCCAGGAAGCCTATAAAAGGATACTTAGTTGGAATTAGACTAATTGAAACTTGGATCCCTTCAATTTTTTTAAATTGTAGTACTCTAGAGTTAGAAACATAAAATAATCTCAAATACAATATTGGTTAGGACTTAGAATTCCCAGAATAGCCATAGTTTTAACATCAAGCATTTTTATTTTCTGTTTTACCTTAAATGACAAAAGACTGAAGACCAAGCAAACTGCTATGGATCACAATAAATTTAGTACAGCAAAATTCCAAACTTCCTGACATAAGTCATATTCTATAAATGGCATGAAGTAGCGATCGAGGGTGAAGGCCTTTAAGCTGTAAAGCATTTTGATCCCTTGCTCTCTTATATCCATCCTTTCCCCCATCTTCTGGTCAGGAAGCTGCTATGTACTGTTGTATAACAAAAAATAAACAGCTTGTACAGTCAGAGTAAAGATGGACTTAGTTAACACACACACACAGAGAGAGAGAGAGAAAGAGAGAGAGAGAGAGAAATCAACCCCTCAAATTGACAAATCCAAGCTGAAGGCAAGGCTTGCCAGAACATTATTCTTCCAGAGCAGTTGCCAAACGAATCCAATAGGCCTCATCTCAGTTGATCTATTGTGTGTGTCCCTATTCTAGGCCTTCCCTTTACTTTGTCTGACCAAACTGCATTTAAAACAAAAAGATAAAATATTATTTTGACATTCACTTGGTGTGATATAGTTCCGATGGACTTCTCCACAAGGAAAACTCATCTTGTTCCAAAAGCCTGCAGTCCTTCTGATGTGAGCCTCTCCTGATTAAGAGGTCAGTTCTTACCAACAGCAGCAGATGTTGTTGGTGTTATCTGGGTAGACTGTTCGCTGTCAGCAAACAAAGTTCCCATTAAGAGAAAAAATTCTGAGTATATCTTTCCTAGAGGATTAGACTCATTTAAATTTTCCCCTGGCTTCTTTCCATGAGATTTGGGTTTGTTACAGAGATGTGCCATGGAAATTTTCTCCTCCAAACAGATGCCATCATTAAATTGGATAAGAATTTCAAGATTTAAGGAGAGATTGGATCGGGGCACACAATCGAGTCTTGTTACTTGACTCTGTAAGCAGTCACCCTCCTTTATTATTTAACCATCACGAGGAGCTTTTTCCTTTCCTGTAAGTGAAGATGAACTTTAGAATAAAACATTGCACCTCTAATAGGACTGTAAATGTTGCACTTTTATTCTTTGTAAAATGAAACTTAAATAATCCTTTATTTTAGAATCTCTTTAGCCTAAGCAGCAGGAACCAGAAAATTAAAATATTGTGGTTTTGTGACACATGGGCCTTAATGAAAGTGTGTACCGCATTCTTGATTACTTACTAATTCTGTCCCCTGATTATGCTCTCTGACCTCTTCTGGAAATAAATGCCTCCCTCTGCTCCTTCAGTTTTCCATATGACATGAATGCTAAGATAACTTGAAGCATTAAAGACAATTAATGTGCTGTGAGGAAAAATAGAAAAGTCTCATTAAGCTCCACATACTTAGAAAAACTGTTTTGCTTGCCCCCTTCTCTCTCTCTCTCTCTCCCTCTCTCTCTCTCCAAAAATAAAGATAAAATGGTTATGCCTAGAAATTGATGGTGTAACAATGATTATTTCTTGGTATGTTTATTTCTTATATTTTACTTATTTATTGGCTAGAGGTATCCAGAGATAAATCAATGGGAGAAAGAAGGGAGAGAAAGAGAGAAAGAGAGACAGAGATAGCACTGCCTCACCTCTTATGAAGATACTTGCAGGTGGGGGCTTAGGGCATTGAACCTGGGTCTTAGGGCATGATAACACATGAGTTTACCTAGTACAACATGTCCTGGCCCCTATATGCTTTCTTTTTACTTTGTCTGGAACCTGTAACATCCCTAGAAGGTTTATATTCAGGAAGCAAGTGAAGGAGAGGAAGACAGCATATGATTATGTGAAAAGTTTGTCATACTTGAGGCTTGAATATCTCACATCCAATTCTCTCACACCACCATACACCAGAGCTGATCAGTGCTCTGGTAGACAAAATAATAATAATAATAATAACAATAATATAATAATAATAATTTTAAAAGGAAGTAGGTGGCAACAAACTAGCCAGGGTCCAGATAAAATGAAGACTATTAAAATTATTTGAAAAGATGGCAGTGGAGAAAGAAAACTTTTTTTTTTTTGCATCCAGGGTTATTGCTGGAGCTTGATGCGTGCACTGCAAATCCACTGCTCCTGGAGGCCTTTTTTTTTTCCCCTTTTGTTGCCCTTGTTGTTTATTGTTGCTGTTTTTTCTTCTTTTCTCTTTTATTTATTATTGTTGTTGTTATTGTTTACCATTTCCATTTTTAGTTTTTTTATTATTGTTGTTGTTGCTGTCATTGTTGGATAAGACAGAGAGAAATCGAGAGAGGAGAGGAAGACAGAGGGGGGGAGAGAAAGACACCTGCAGACCTGCTTCACCACTTGTGAAGCGACTCCCCTTATAAGTGGGGACCCATGCTTAATCCACTGAGCTACCGCCCAGCCCCAGAATAAACTTCTTAATAAGTATTCTTGTGGCATTTTCTCTCCCTTGTCTACTTTCCTTTACCTATTACCAATTAAAAAGATAGAATGCATTTTACAAAAGTACTAGAAGATTCTGTCTGATAATAAACAATAAATAATTAAAATTAATAGAATCAATACACTGATAAATATTTAATTTAAATTAAAGTTATTTTGCAAGTGGCTATATCTTTAATCATTAAAATACATTTGTTAGCAATTCCTTCAGCATATCTTTTATCCTTATGAATCTAACGGAGCTATCATCTTTTCTGACAAGTTTCTCAGTGAAACAGAAAATATTCTTTAAAGGAATTAGCCTACTCATTCAAAGATTTTATTTATTTGTTTGTTTGTTTATTTATATTACCTCCCCCATCATACACCAGGACCCCAACATCCCTTCATCTTGTCCCATCCCTCCTTTCCCAGAATCTTTTGCTTAGGTTCAATACACCACATTCAGTCCAAGTTTCACCTTGTATTTTCTCTTACTATTCTTATAAGTGAGATCACTAAGGTGTCGACACGGTCTCTCTTTTATTTTCTTTTTGATTATTTTTATTTATTTAATGGATAGAGACAGCCAGACTTCGGGGGGGGGGGTGTGTCATACAGAGAGAGAAAGAGAGAAAGAGAAAGAGATAGAGAGTTGCAGCACTGCTTTACCAGTTGCAGTCTTCCCCCTGCAGGTGGGGACCAGGAGCTCAATCCTGAGTCCCAGCACATTGTAACACGTGCACTCAATCAGGTGTGCCACCACTGGACCCTGGATCTTTATCCTTTTGGCTTGTTTCACTCAACATGATACCTTCAAGTTCTGATCAGGATATTGCAAAGGTTTTGAGAGATAAGCCAAAACACCTGGCATGCCTGGCATAGGACCTCAGATCGTAGGGATACCAGATGGGTTTTAAAGAGAGAGAGAGAGGAAAAAAAAAAGAGAGAGAGAGAGTCAGGCGGAAGTGCAGCGGGTTAAGCACACCTGGTGCAAAGCCTAAGGACCTACAGAAGGATCCCAGTTGGAGCCCCGGCTCCCCACCTGCAGGGTAGTTGCTTCACAAGTGGTGAAACAGGTCTGCAGGTGTCTCTTTCTCTCCCCCTCTCTATCTTGCCCTCCTCTTTCCATTTCTCTCTGTCCTAACGACATCAATAACAACAACAATAATAACTACAACAAGAACAAAAAACAAAGGCAACAAAAGGGAAAATGAAAAAATAAATAGAAAAAATGACACAGTAAAGTACCCATTATTTAATTTTGGTAGTTATTATTTATTTAACTTGAATAGACAATTCTGAAATTCTGAAAACTTCTGGTATCACATCGATGTCTTCCACCTTGAGGATAAATGAGTGTGTTGCTCAAAAAACTCTTTTGAAAGGATCTTTATCATGTAGCATAAACTTCTTTTTTTTTAGTTTTTTATTTATTAAATGGAAACATTTACTAGATCATAGGATAAGAGGGATGCAATTCCCCATAATTCCCACCACCAGAACTCCATATTCCATCCCCTTCCCTGATAGCTTTCCTATTCATTATCCCTCTGGGAGTATGGACCCAGGACCATTATGGGGTACAGATGGTGGAAGGTCTGATTTCTGTAATTGCTTCCCAGATGACCATGGGTGTTGGCAGGTTGATCCATACTCCCAGCCTGTCTCTCTCCTTCCCTAGTGGGACAGAACCCTGGGGAAGTGGGGCTCAAAGACACATTGGCTGGGTCATCTGCCCTGGGAAGTCCGGTTGGCATCATGGTAGCAAAAACTTCTTTTAAATATTTATATTATCCAATTCCTATCATATGCTCTGTTGAAGTCATCAACAATATTTCTCACTGTCTTTGTTAAGGGGACAAATTAGAATGCTGATTTCTTATTCAAAATGTTTGCAGACTGGAGATATAGCTTACTTGAAAAGGGACTTTTCTCTCCATACAGACATACCAGGTTTAGAACCCCAGGACCATATGAAACACTGTGGCATTTCAGGAAGCTTTGGTTCTGGTTGCATTTTTTTCTCTGTATCTAAAAACTCAGTATGGAGCAAGGACCTAACAAATCAAAAAAAAATAAAAATAATAAATAAATATGTTGCTTTAGGAGCCTAAATAATGAAAAGACTCCAGTCTGACACCATTAGCTCTGTCACTTTAAGCCATTAAGTTGCTTTGAACATTGGTTTCTTTGTAAAATGAACTCTAGTAAAACTGATTGCTTATTTGTGAGAATCAGCATCTGCCTTGCAATAATACTGATAGCACTTTTGATTGTGAAATAGTATTTATGACAGTTGTGATGATTTGTGCAGCATGAGTATGTGGACTCTGTGACCAGATACTCAGAAAAAAAAAAAAAAGCTCCCATACTTTTGAATGATACCCTTGACTCATAACTAGGGTTTATGAGGTATTCCCTGATTATTCAGTACTACACAATTTCTTAGCTACTAAATTTTCTGTTATTAGTAGCACTGGGTTATAGTTTCTTGCCCCAATTCTTTCCATGGCCCTACCCACCCCAAATAAAAAAAAAAAAATAAAAAAGCAACAATTCCTGTTACCTTATGAATCCTAACCCAATGGCACTTTGGGCAATTTCTATAGGTAAAGTCTAAAGTACTATACTAACCCATTTACATTTCTCTGTTGGGCAAACAGCTGCCCAGAAATGACTGAGACATGCATGTATTCACTCTTTCTAGCTGGGCTCCTACACAAAGGACACCACAGTATTAAAAAAACAAATCAATAGTGATCTGATAATGGTTTGCAGGATTATAGGATTACAGGGGTTATATTTCCTATACCACACCCACCACTGTGTGACCCATCATTGATAACTGTCATAGTTCTCACAAAGAGAGACAAGAGTATGAGCAGTAAAATAGTTCGCTTGGTTAGTGGGCTACTTTGCCACATGTGCAACACAGATTTGAGCCCTGTCCCCACAGAATTGAAGAAAGCTGTGATACTGGAGTGTCTTTATTTTTTTTTTTTTCCTCTACCTTTTGTCTCTCTATCTCCATGAAAAGAAGGAAAAAAGGAAGGAAAGAAAGAAGGAAGGAAGGAAGGAAGGAAGGAAGGAAGGAAGGAAGGAAGGAAGGAAGGAAAGAAGGAAGGAAGGAAAAGAAAGACTTTTGTTCCACAGAACTTTAAAGGAAGGAAGGAAGGAAAAGAAAGACTTTTGTTCCACAGAACTTTAAATTGTGCTTTGTAAAGATGCCAGGTCACTTATTTACTTGCAAACAAATGTATCAATCTCTTAGGAGCTGGTAATGCCTGCATGAGTAAAAGCTCCTGCAGGTAGGGTCTATCAATCATATGAAACATCACAAGAGCAAAGAAAAGTTTAGACTATGAGTATTCCCACATTGAGAGGAAAAAGAAGACACAGCAGTCCTTGCCACAAAATGATATGTTTTCCACTTTCTTCCCTCCAAACTTAATGGTCATATAATGTGGTAGTAGCTACTATTGGAATCTTTAATGTTGTCAGTAAGTATAAAAAAGACTTTCTATGCGTATTCAGTGATGTTGGAGTAGAATTACAGGCTTCTTCCTTCAAATCACTGATTAGTCCATGGTTAAATTTGGCTAAATCATTAACCTAGTCACTTTTCTCAAATACGTTCTTCGCTCCCCAAGTGATTTGATCAGATGGTCTTTCTCCAACTATCCCCAGTCTCTGAGCATCAGCTGAGAGTAACTGGAACTACTGTTAAGCACAGTTACCAAAATCCATGTTATCTCTAATTAATACATTTTTCTCTGTAAATGTCTATTATTGTTAAAGGTAAAATACTCTTTTATTTCCACTGTCATCCCCCACTTTCATTTATTTTTTAAAATAGTACCACTATTTTAATTACATACTAAAGTGATTCATAATAACCAACATGTAAATTATGTTACACAATATGTAAATCAAGTCATATGTAAAGCATGTATATGTTACATATCATGTACATAAAATAACAATGTTATATGTAAATTAAAATTTTCATGACTTATTTTATAAATAATTAAAAAGAAACAACAACTTTCAATTTAAAATATTATTCAATTAAATACTTCATATATAGGAAACTTTTCCTATTCAAAAATGTGATGTTATACTTTTTCTCTTTTTTTTTTGCTCTGTTAAGATTGTTTTTTGAAACTTAGTGGCTGTATTTTTGTAGATTTTTTTTGGATTGACACAAGGCAGGACAATTGACTACTCTACTTGAAGACTTTCTCACTCCTTCAGATAATTTCTGAAGCTGCTTAAGGTCTTTAGACTGCTGAGCAATTTGTAATTGCTATCACAACAATTCATCCACTAGAAGCTTCGTGAGTGGTAAAACAGTGTTACAGGTATCTCTCTTTTTATATCCCTCTGTGTCCCCCTTTCCTCTTAGTTTCTCTCTGTCCTAGCAAAGAAATAAAAAAACCCTAATTAATTAAATTAAAAAACAATAACTCACCCATTATCAATGATAATAATACCTCTGAAGCAAGCCAGTTTTTTTTATTTGTTATTATGTTCTTACCCAATAAAATAACCCCTCTTATCATATGGTTTTGTCAGTGTTTCCTTTTTATAAATAAAATTAAAAAATATTTTAGCATAAATTTATTTTTAATATATTTATTTATTATTGGATAGAGTGAGAGGGAAATTGAGGGGGAGAGATAGAAAGGGAAAGAGACAGAGAAACACCTGAAGCCCTGCTTCACCACTCATTAAGCTTTTCCCCTGCAGGTGGGGACCAAGGGATTAAAGCTGGACCTTGGTATACTGTAATGTCAGCACTCACTTAGGTATACCACTGCCTGGCCTCCTTTATTATATATTTCTACAGAGTACTCTGAATATGGCTTAAATTTACTCTAACTTCTAAATATTGTCATAGCCCTGAACTTATCTTCTATTTATAATGTGTTCAATCTCCTCTATTTTTTCTTTCTTTCTTTTTTTTTTTTTTACTTGCTTGCTTCTTCCCACCTATAATTCACACATGTCAGTCTCTAAGCTAGGAAGGGTATCTCTCTCTCATCCCCTCTGCAGCCCTCCTGTACTTATCACTTTCTACAACCAAGGAATCCTAAACTGGAAGCTTATCAACAATTGATCAGATAAGTAAATCGTGTAGGCATACATGGCATTAAAGTTGTTTTCCCAATTCCAGTGAATTACCAATGTCATTCATACTGCAGAAACAATATAAATATGTGTACAGAGGCTTTCTTTATAAATGGGTGTTTTTGCTATATTGGTTCTGGGATTCTTACAGATAATCAACTGTATCATTGTCTCATTAAGTAAATGTATTGCATCAACTAATGCTATTCACTCCAGAGGTTAAGATGCTTCATGGATATAAACATGGCATACAGTTAAATTAAACTTTTGACCTGGAAGGGAAAAAATTATCAGGTTAATTCAAAAGTGACAGACAAAAGTATGCTATTCTAGCTTACGTGGTTGAAAAATAGTTCATAGGATTCTTCTACATTTAACCTCTTAAACCATTTATATTGGTTAGCTAAATAGCTCAAGCTCTATGACAGAAATGCAGATTGATAATATGGGTTAATTTAAATCATTCTTTTTATAAACAATGGGTGAAATCTACTAATTGCTGTTCATGACAACTTTTATGTGTCTAATTGGATATAAATCGTTTACCCAATTGAGTTATTATTTAAAAGTATTACTTACACTCAAATAAATGATTTCAACAAATGTCTTATAATTACAGCAGTCACATACAATTTTGAGTTTATATTTTAAGTCAGAGTTCAAAAAGAACTTCTATCCAGTATAATGGTTATGTAAGTGTAGCATCCCTTTGAGATAAATGATGGAATCATTCTGATATTTTTATCAGAAGACCAAACAATATCAGGACAATATAACTCAGTAGTTCTTCACTGTTGCAACACTTTTGAACTAACTGCTAATTTAGCACTTTCTCAATACTCATTCCCCAAAAATTCAAATAAATAATTTGAAAAAGAATATTACTAAAGAACGATGTGCTACATTCTTTCTTATATCAATTTTCCTAATCATTTTTCCCACTTACAAGGCATCCTATGGTACTAAATTGGGTGGTTAATTATCCCATTGTCATTTTTCTCAAGACTATCCCTGCTTTGCTGTGTTATTGCATGTACAATTTTATATCAATAAAGTGAAGTCGTTCAGTAAATCCTGGGGACTTAAAGTAAATCTTTTAAGATAAGGATAAAATATAGTTTTATTTCAGATATATGAGACAATCTCAGTTTTATAGGAGAAAATTTCAATTTCTTTATTGGGGAATGTTTCACATTAGATAGTAAATACAATAGTTTATAAACACATAACATTTCTCAGTTTTCCATATAACAATACAACCCCCACTAGGTCCTCTGTCATCTTTCTTGAACCTGTATTCTCCCCTCCCACTCACCCCAGAGTCTTTTACTTTGATGCAATATGCCAATTCCAGTTCAGGTTCTACTTGTGTTTTCTCTTCTGATCTTGTTCTTCAACTTCTGCCTGAGAGTGAGATCATCCCATATTCATCCTTCTGTTTCTGACTTATTTCACTTAAAATGAAATTTTTAAGGTCCATGTGTCAGGCATTAAGCTAGCTCCCCCTGCTCCACCCTGCATTGCTGATACTATAGCCTATTTACATAATTATTATTTTGCCTGAAAGATCCCTGCCCATTCCATGCCCTTGATCTATCTTCTTCAAGACCTGCCCTGCCTGCAGGGTAACATTAATCCCACCAGTTAAAACCATTGCAACAGTTTCTAAGGAAGTTTATACCTTCCCAGCCCACTTTTGCCTTTCTCCACCCCATTCCTAGCCATTTCCGTTTCCAACATGCCACTTCCAGTCCTATCCTATAAAAGCTTTGTCTCTGATCAATAAAGATTGCATTACCTTGCACCACGTGTTTGGTTCCTGAGTCATCTATCTCCTGCGTCACTGAGGGAGTAGCAGCCCAGGCTGGCTCTGGTAGAGTTCTCACCAACCCAGAGAGTATGTGCCCAGGAAGAAGCACCCACACGCTGGCTTGAAACTGAAGGGTGCGTCTCTCCTGTTAGTCTCTCTCTCTACCAAGAGCAAGGAAAGACAGTAGTAACCCCAAAGGTGTGCCTCATCCTATCATACTCCCTGCCTCACAAAGCACCCCACATTCCTGATATTATGACCTTTAGATAAAAAGAAAGGGGGAGATGTTGGGAATTAAGCCAGCTCCCCTTGCTCCACCCTGCATTGTTGATACTATGGCCTATTTATATAATCATTGTTTTGCCAGAAAGATCCCCACCTATTCCATTCCTTGCTCTCTGCAGCCTCGTGTTTACGAAGGCACTGTAGTTCTTTTTCACCCTCTTCTTATTTTGCTGAGACCCCTCTGTTATGAGCAACCTTCCTCTTTATCAAGAGGATCCCCAAATCCTCTACTCCTTTTCTGCTAGACAGGTTCTCTGTTTCTGGGACATTTTGCTCTGGGCCACACCTTGGTTCCTCTTAACCATGATCGCAGCTTTCAGGATATATGCAGGCCTCTTCCCAAAAAGACCAAGGAAGTTCCTTTAAGAGTTCCCCGGCTCCCCCTCTCATGTCTCCCACAGAGAGTGGCAACTCTAACTTGGAAAACAGCACCAGTCTAAGGGACCTTGAGGCTGTGATCCAAGATTTAAAGAAGATAGTTCTGTTTGCCAAGCACCATACACACCTTCCAGAGAAAGCAAAGCCTCCCAAGCCTGTCTCCCCACCTGCCCCAATCCTGACCCACCCTAAGCCCTCTGCACTTACTCCAATGGCTCCCTTTTCAGCAGACACATCTCCAGCTGCCCCCGCCACTTCTGTGGCTCCTCCTAATGCGGCTCCTTCCCCTGCTGTGGCACCACTATTGGGCACAGAATACCTTTGCTGGCTTCATGATGGAGCTTTTTCTGCAGATCAAGTCCACACATTCCCAGTAAATGTTAGCCCCAATAGACAGAGACCTCAGACATGGTATCCATATTCCTCCAGAGATGTTAAGGAACTTCATCAGGCAGTTAAACATGGTGGAATTTATGCTCTTTGGATCAGATCCATATTACAAGGCCTTCTCCAGAACCTTAACATTCCCCAAGACTGGAGGGACGTAGCTCGCTCTATGATCCTAGGCCTACTCTTCCTTAAATGGGATTTTTCAGTGATGAATGCCTGCAGCAATTCTGCAGGAACAGTCAAAACCAGCCTAACTGGGATTTGAGGCCCTTTTTGGAGTAGGACATTGGGAGACAGGTCTCCAGCAGGTGGAAGCGAAATTGCCCCCTGTCGGGATAGCCTGAGGGTACTTATTCCCAAGCTAGTGCTCTCTGGCTTGGAGAGAACTCAACTGGAGCCAATCTAGGCTGCTGCGTGGGAGAGGGATCAGGAACTCATGCAGCACTAACTTCCACAGGAGATACACTCTGGAACTCTCGGAGCCGGAAAGCAATTTCCAAGTGTCTTTAATCAGAAGAGCAGCTGTTTTTATACTTTCCAAGTAGGGTGGAAACAGGATGTGATATAGAGAGGGTGGAGAGAAAAGTGACTGGTGAAAATCAGAGTGTGACAAGGAGGGGGCGGAACAGGCGAGAATCTTATCACTGAACCACCAATGCCCTGGAGGGAGTGCTTTATGTAAATGTAAAAGTGATTTATGTAAATAGACCAAAGCTTTGAATGGGGTCAGTAAATCCCTATATAGGCATATGGTTAAGCAGAAGCCAGGGGGAGGTGGCATACTACCCAACAGCCCCCAGCTATTTTGATCAGGTAACCCTCTGTGCATTACAAGCATGAGAGCACAGGAGCGGCCTCAGCCCCCATTCTCTCCCTTTGCCAAGAACCTGACCAATCCCTAGCTTAATTCATTACCAGGGTCCAATCAGGTTTGGAGAGAAAGATATCTGATCCTGAAGCCCGTTTCCTTCTCCTGCACTCTATAGTCTGGGACGGGATGCTTCCTGAGTTTCATCAGACATGCCTCAGTATTAAAGACAAGCACCCTGACTGATGGATTGTGGCAACTCAAGAGATAGATTCTAAAACCCATCAAGCTTTAGCCATGGAACAAGCCTTTGCTGCCACTTTAGAGAAGCAAAAGGTGACTGATTTAGGTGTGGTGGTTCTGACCATTGGCTGAAGGAGTGCCCCAATCTTAGGCATAACTTCCACCCCCAGCCGGATTCCCAAAAGCCTGGAAAGCTTTGTCCTAGATACCAGAAAGATTTTCATTGGTGGAAAGATTATTGGGCTTCATAGAAACGGTACCCGTATGCCACTTTTAGAGGAAGTGGAACAGCCCTCAGCCTGGTGTCCAAAAGGAACCCCAGACATAGTGCTTAGTGCTTTGTGGGCTACTCCTGTCTTGGAACAGAGCCCAAAAATAAAACCTTCCTACCGCTTCTCTCTCACCCCTCATTCTCTTTGAATATCTTAAGCTTGCTGTCTACCCCCTCTGCTTTACCCATCACCCTTTGAAATTATCAGGTTAGGCAAACAGTCTACTGTCACTATACCAGTAAAAATTCAATAGCTGTAAACCCCTGCTCCATGCTATGATTGGTCACTTGTGTTTTGAAAGAGAGTGATTTGATTGACTGAATTTTTTAAAATATTTTATTTTATTTATTTATTCCCTTTTGTTGCCCTTGTTGTTTTATTGTTGTAGTTATTATTGTTGTTGTCATCATTGATGGATAGGACAGAGAGAAATGGAGAGAGGAGGGGAAGACAGAGGGGGAGAGAAAGATAGACACCTGCAGACCTGCTTCACCGCCTGTGAAGCGACTCCCCTGCAGGTGGGGAGCCGGGGTTCGAACCAGGATCCTTATGCCGGTCCTTGTGCTTTGCGCCACCTGTGCTTAACCTGCTGTGCTACAGCCCGACTCCCCGATTGACTGAATTTTTTATAGGACACATTTTTTTCAGGGTACTCTGAAACTTAATTGACTTATATGGAAATGCTGGACATGGCAGAGGTTTATGAAGACGTCCAAAAACAGTCCTAAAAATTTGTTTTTTCCTCTTTTGATTTTCTTTTTAAGTTTTGGTATAAATGTGAAACATTTATTATTGAAAATTGTGTGAGTAAACATGGTTCAACTAAGAAAGTACAGGTCTACATTTGTATTTGACATGATATGTCTTTGTAATAAAAGTTTTTCTCCTCTTGTTGTTATAGACTACATGTTTATGTGTTTTTGAAGTTTTGTAAACATTAACTTTAAGGTTAAAAGTGTAACTTTGAAGCTACATTCTTACCAGGCAAAGTTAAATGAAGGAGTTTTCAACATGATTCTTATAAAGGTAAAATTAATTTGCTAAAGTAAATGAGTATTTAAAGTAAAAGTCTAAATATTTAACGTGACAATTCTTCATCTCCAAAATTAAAATACAAACTCTCCATACATTTAACAAAAAAGATTTACAGGACATTTTTGGAGGGCCCCCCAAAATGCCCTGTGAACCAATCTTGTGGAAATTAATCCACAACAAATCTGGCATTAATCTTGCATTGAAAATGTTATAAGAAACGTTGTCACTAACATGTGTTAACTCTATAAGTAGCCTGAGTTTGTTTAAAGTTTAAAGTAAAAATTAGTTAAAAATCAAAATATACTTTAGCTAAATTTGGTCTGAAGATCCTGCTGTACAGAGACTGCTACACGAGGCTAAATAGGGTAACCTTTAAATTTATTTCATTTAAAATTCCAGCAGAGTCCTTCAAAATAGGTATCACACACCTAGGGTGTGTCTCCATCTTAACTGGGTGTGAAAAAAGGTAGAAAAGACATTATTGATATATGAAGCTTGCAAATACCTTCTCAATTAAAGAGGTAGAACTAGCCTGGGTGAATGATAGATCACACAGTGGTTATGCTAATGATTCTCATGCCTGAGGCTTCTAACTCTGGTTTTTCTCTTTACCTTTCCACATTTTATTGCACTTAAATTGTTTAAACATCCTGTCATCATACTAAAAAGGACTTCCAAAATTATAAAGATATTTAAACCAATTCTCATCATCGAGTTATCAATTATAGTAAACGTCTAATTTGGTACAAATTTTTTCTTCACAAGTAAATGATTACAGCTATGTCAAGCTTTCACATGAAGAACAAGATACTCACATGGAATACCTGAAACCGTCTGGACCCCTGCCATCTGACATTGCCCACAAGATGGCACAACTACAATGCACCCTGAAACCCATGATGTGACCTGGCACAATCTGAAGAACCTGATTCACAGAATCCATGGACAAAACTTTCCTACTGCCCTTCTCTCACCCATCACCGTCTGCACTTCCTGCTTTTGCTTGACCTGTCACCTTTTGGTGGTTTCAGCTCACTCTCTACAGAAAAGCAAAATTCTGGTGGCTGTCTTCCCCCACCAAGATAAGATGTGAGGTGTTTCTTCTCCTGGTCATTGGCATTGGACTGACACTTCTATCGGACTTGCTGGTGGAGCTCTTGGACACTCCATTTACACTGCTAGACTTCTCGAGGACCAACTGCAGCAGTCCATGGACTTTGAAGACACCTGTCTCTGGACTCTGCAATGCCAGATCACCCCCTCTTGCCCCTCAGCCCATCAGGCCTCCGCTCCTCCACCTATCAGGCAGCACCCTCTTCCACCCATCAGGCAGCCCCTCTCCACCTACCAGTCCTCCCCTCAGCCTCAAACTGTCCCTTGCTACTCTTACTTATTGCTCCCTGTCTTATTCCGGTTCTTTTAAAAACTCCTGCATGATATCATTTAGGTTTATGCCCAAAAGGTTTCTGTTCATCTTTACACTGCTATTCCTCTGACAGAAATGGAGTCTTTTACAGACATTGATCCATTTAAATATTGCCATTAGATAAAAATAAAGGGGTAGATGTTGGGAAATTGTGAGGATGTGGTAGAGCTGGCAGGCCTTAACCTGAGGAGTGTGTCTATCCTGTCAGTCTCTCTCTCTCTACCTAGAGGTTGAGCAAGGAGGTAGTGACCCCAAAATTTTGCCCCATCTTATCAGACTCCCTGTCTCACAAAGCACCCTGCTTTCCTGATACTATGGCCATTAGATAAAAATAAAGGAGGAGATGTGAGAGAAAGGGAAATTGTGAGGATGTGGTTGAGCTTGGCAGGGCTTGACTTGAGGGGACATCCATCCTCTGTCTTACCAGACTTATTATCTACATAATCATTGTTTTTCCTGAAAGATTCCCACCCATTCCATTCCTTTGGTATATCATCTTTCTACCATCAAGGCCTTCCCTGCTTGCAGGGTATTATTAATCCTACCAGTTAAAACCCTCGCAACAGTTGCTAAGGAAGTTCCTACCTATCCAGCCCCCTTTTACCTTTCTCTGCCCCATTTCCAAACCATGTCAAGCCATTTCTGTTTCTGATTTGCCACTTATGGATCTTCCCTTTAAAAGCCTTGGCTTTCTCATCAATAAAGAATCAAATTGTCTCGCCACCATGAGCCTGTTCCTGAGCCATCTCTCTCGTGTCACTGAGTGAGTAGCAGCCCAGGCTGGCTCTGGTTGTGTTCTCTCCAACCCAGAGAATATGTGCCCAGGAAGAAGCATCCCCACTCTATCCTGGCATGCTTGTCATGGTTCATTTCTCCAATATTTCTTCTTGTTGGTTTAAGCATTTTATATAGTATATTATAAGGTCCCTCTCTCAGTACTTTTCAAATTACTGATCACCCTTGCCTGAATGACTTGTGTCTAAGTAAGGTAATTAAATGGTTCACAGCTGTGGCAATTGACAGTTGTTTCAGTAGTATTTTAATCCCTGAGTTGGAGCTCAGTGACTTAAAAGCCTCTTTTGTTCTTTTTCTTCCCTGTAGGCTATGGGAGCCTGAGGGCTTTAAAACTATAAGTAGTCTTCTTATCTTAATCATTGACTCCTGATCAAGAGATAAAGCAGGGTGGGGTAGAGGTAATCCAGTGGTTATGCAAAGAGACTCTCACATTCCCACCACTAGGCCATGAGGTATAGATCTCCTAAATTTCCTTGTTAGTTCTCTGTCCCCAGGCACAGGGCCTCCCTACTGCTGCTCCAGAATCTGAAGGCAGTAGAAATGGAGACTCACAGTTGCATTTAGTGAGTCTCAGGGGAGTCCTATCCTCCCTTCAGCCGTTCCCTTGTTGGTGAAACAGACTGGAGGTGGTATCTCAACTGGTAAACTGCCGGACTATTATCAGCCACTTAATCTCTCCCTGGGTTCCTCTCTGTTCATGAGCCACATGTGTTTGCACTGTTTTCTATTTCATTATTTATTCATTCCATCCCTTATCTGTCTTCCTATTATAATTCTGAGTAGGATTGTCATTTACCATGGAGCTGGAGTATGAACACATATGTAAATCTTTCACCTTTGGAGAGTGTCAAGCTTTGTCTCATGAGATAAACACCAATAGGGAGGGAAAGCTTGGCATTTAGTACATTTCACTTTAGAGATATCATGGGCCTCTTGTCAAGCTGCATTTCTGGATAGTTCTCTTAAATGTTTAGTAATGATCTTTGTCAAGTTTTGAGTTCACTAGATTCAAGCCTTCCTCTTGCCCTAGTTCTACCTCTCACAGCCCTGTCACTTGGGCAAATTCATTAATTTTTCTAGGCTAATAACATTTTAAAGATATTATCTATCTTGATTACTGTTTAGATACTTCAGGCTCTCTGTCCATGCTAGCTCATTTTATGTTTAAGAAAAATAAGGCTAAGTGTTGTTCATAAAAAGGCATTAGAGTTTTATTATACCATACTATCTGTGGTCCGAATCACTAATCCTGCTTGTGATTATTGCCAATAAGAGGTACAGAGAAATTATTCAAAAAGCTAAAATAGTTATTTTTGAAGCTATTCTATTACTTATAATTGGTATATAAATAATAGCCCCATACAATGAATTACCTAATTTAGTTATTCTGGTGCATATTCTCTAGCTGTTTATCTTAGAGGGTACACCAGGAATAGCACACATTAAAGCTTAGAATTTTCTGGGTACTTTATGGGTATCTTCCTTTTGTTCAGAAAAATATGTGACTTAACCTGCCCTAAAAATTCCCCAGGTATAATTACTCCCACACTACAATATGTAGTAGGTCTTAGTCTTTATTGCCCATTTGTGTAGGCACTGAAGCCAATTAAAAAATATTTTCTGAGCAGAATTCTTGTCCCCTGGCAAGATTGCTTCTAAGCAGAGAAAGCATAGATATATTCACATTAGGTGTCATACTTTCTCCCCAAAGTCAGGAAGCCTTGCCCTAACTTACAGATACATATATACAAAATTAAACAGTCATACTTGGGCATTTACTATTGACCATAAGCTCAGAACTATGGCATTATTCTGGAAAATCTGATTAAAATAGACAAAATCCAGGGACCAGTTTTCAAAACAGTGTTTCTCAGATTCTAAAATATACAAGCCATGTGTGTGTTGCCGACCTAGCAAAACTACACTTGTTTGCAGTCTGTCTGTCCCTACTGTAAGGAAGTATGATTCTACCAGCATATACAGAAAGCACTTAAGTTGTAGCCATTGGAAATATGGCCTGTATCTTATACAATATGTTACTTAAAAATTCATTACATCACAGTAGTTATCTTGGAGATCATTTATATAAATACTGCTTATTGCTTCTCAGTCAGTTTTTATCAACTTCTTTGTCTGTGCCCAGGTTACCAAGTTTAAAAAGAATGTTCATTCTTAAGGGCTGAGTAGTAGTGTGCCTGGTAGAGCTTATACATTCCAACCATGTGAACATAGGTTCAAGTCCCCATCCCCAGCTTCAGGGGAAGCTGCTCAAGTAGTACTGTTATAGGTATTTCTCCTTCTCTCTGCCTGCCCCTTCTTTTCTTTCCCTCGTCTCTTTCTGTCTTTCACTGAGAAAGAGAGAGAGAGAGAGAGAGAGAGAAGGGAATGGGGAGAGAGAGAGAGAGAGAGTGAGAGGGAACAGACTACCAGGAATAGTGAATCTGTGCAGATATTGAATAATAATAATAGTAATAATAATAATAATAATAATAATAATGTAGATACTTAAATCTCAAGTTCTCCTGTAGGTTCCAGTGAGTGTGATGATCCAATTCTAATGTTTAATGTGACATTAATGAAAATGGGGCTAAAAGGGGTGGGAGGGAAGGATTCCAGGAAAAAACTTGCTTTAATGGAAGCACAGAGAGAACAACTTTCCCTTGTTCCACACTTCCTTTCCAACTTTCTACTGTTGATATTTCAAGTACTGACAAACTTCTTGCTACCAAAATAAGGCAAATCAGAGGATAAAAGACAGCATGCTGAGGATGAGAGAGCAAAGTATGAAAAGAACTTGGAATATTAAGTGGGGTGATCAAGTATCTTCCTTTCAAAATTACTTGTAATCCATTTTTTGTTATTTATTTCCTATAATACTTGTAAAAGCCACTACCCTCCCCCCCATAAAATGGTGCAAGGAAACAAAAATAGCAAAAAGAGCCTCTCCCTTGTAAAAAAGGTTGTATCCATGTTGGCTTTCTGTAGCATAGGTATAATGAACTTATGCTTCACACATAAAAGTTAACAATTCACACATAAAATGTATAAAGAGCTCTTAAAATTTAGTGACCAAAAAGCAAGTTCCCACTATAAAATTAAGGAGAAGACATGAACAAACTCTTCACCAAAGAAGATATGCAAATGGACAAAAGATATATGAAAAAATGCTCAAAGTGATTGATTATCAGAGAAATGAAAATCAAGACAGTAATACTATCTCATACCTGAGAAAGTCATTCATTAAAAAGAACAGAAACAATAAGTGCTGATGAAATGTTAAAGAAAAAGGAACCCCTATAAACTGTTAGTGGAGCTATGAATTAGTTTACTGCTGGTTGAAAATAGTCTGGTAAGTCCTCAGAAAATTAGAAATAGGCTTATATCTTCCAGCAATTTTTCACTCAGAGCTGTATCTAATGAACACATATATACTTATCTGAAGATATTTGTGTGTAACTATGTTCATAGCAGCACTGTCTGTAATAGCCCATATTTAGAAACAAACTAAATGTCCAATGACAGATGATTGCTTAAGAAAGTTGTGAAATATATACACAATGGTATCTTTTCTTTCATGGTATCATCTTTAATGAAATGTGTAAGAATCATGTTAATTTGTATTTGACATTTTTTTTGCAGGGGGCTATAACTGAGTCAAAAGTACAGTGTCAGCATACATAAAAGTCTAGTTATCTGTCCTTATTTCTTCCCTGGCAATTTCTACTTCTTTTCTATATTGGCCCTAGATGGGTGCCAAAGTTTCTAGTTTCAATAAAAAGAGTGCTGGCTCAAAGAGAAGATGGATTGGCATTATTTTCTGTCTCATCTTTGAATTCATATAATTGTTGTTGTCTTATTTATGTATTGCCTCCAAGGTTATTGCTGGGACTCGGTATGAATCCACTGCTCCTGGCAGCCATTGTTTCTATTTTATTGGTTAGAACAGAGATAAATTGAGAAGGAGGGGGAGATAGGGAGACACAGAGAGAGAGAGAGAGTGAGAGAGACCTATAGACCTGCTTCACCACTAGTGAAGTGTCCCACTGCAGGTGTGGAGCAGGATGGGGTGGGGGGGAGGGTTGAACCTGGATCATTGAATGGGCCTTTGCTCTTACTAGGTGCACTTAAAGGGTATACCACTGCCTGGTCTTTTGTCTTATTTATTTTAAAAGGGTCTGCATTCAACCACAGGATAATTTTGTTTGGTTTTCATTATATTTATATGTATTTTATTTCTCCATAAAAGGCATATATACATAAAAGGTGTTGTTTTGATTTCTGAAAGTTCTAGAAAAGTTATTTAATCTCCCCAAGCCTTGGTTTACATACTCATTGTAAAATGGTGTTACAAATACAAAAATATCTTCACTTTTTTTCAACTCAAAATGTTTATAAATTCATTACTAGTTGTATTTTATTAGTATCATTATTATTGTATTCTGAGTGAAAATTTGAATATATTTTTACAGGCCATCATTTTTCTATAGACTATAGAAACAAGATTTGTCTATATGCTGTTATCAACATTGCTTTATTTATGAAGCATTATGTTGGTGGACAAAATATCTCTCTAATCACAAAATTTTCATGAAAATTAAGTCAGTATTCCAACAAATTGAATCCTCTAAGATATTTTATACCCATAGAGAAATGTAAAAGCCTCAATTTAGTTATTATATACCCCTGAATATCATCTTACAGGAGGGACATTAATTTCAAGATAAATTTCAATAAATTATGCTTTTAAGAATTGTCTACTTTTGACTTTTGTAATGCCCATTATTCCATAAAAAAAACATGTAAACTATGATAGCAAATGTGAGCATTAGAAAGAAAGCAAAACGAATTCCATGTTATGACTCGTTCAACTAAAGGAAGTGAGTAAATGACATTGTGAGTATTGATGTTCTTTGGCAAACACTAGAGTACAATCTCAGGTTTAGATGATAAATAATGGAAGTGGTTTCTTTTGAGGTTATTGAACAATATATGTACAAATCACTGGCCTCTTTAGACTTTGCAGGGCAATGTTAACATCTTTGATTTGAAATTTGGGACTCTTTGTTTATCATTGCAGTTCTAGCAACTGTCACAGCCACCTTAGACATTTAGGAAATGTTTGTCAAATTAAAAAATGAATGAGTGCTCACTTCAGCAGCACATATACTAAAATTGGAACGATATATTAGCATGGCCCCTGCACAAGGATGACACGCAAATTTGTGAAGTGTTCCATTTTTTTTTTTTCTCTATAAAACCCGTATTTCTTCCAGTCCTGGAACCTCTGTGGCATGACTCATTTTTTCTTCACGTCTCTCTGGATTCATACCACCTGATATTGTACTACTGATCTCAACCAAATCAAGGCAACCAGTACCACCTGGACATGTTTGACTTCAGACAGTGTCCAGACATGCCAGACCTGGAATATCTATCCTTCAGCTCCATTCTGGTGAGACTGTTCCTAGCTCATAGGACTCCCTAATGCATTTAATGTAGCATACTTCCTTAAGTTTGCCACACCTGCACTTAACCCGCTGCGCTACCATCCAACTCCCATGTACCATACTTTCTAACAAAGCCACAGAACTTAGATATAAACAAACCAGGACCCATGAGATACACATATCCATAAGTTAGGAGGGGAAATATATACCTTAAAGTAAAAGTGAACAACAGTTTGCAGTGACTCAACAAGTATAGCAAGCAAATACAAAGACCTTTAAAAAAAAGACACCAGAAAGTACTTAATCAAATAGTTTCTACTTAGACCTAGATGAATTCCTCACTCACATCCTATTTTACTTCCCACAGTCACTCTTGTCAGTAAAAGTAAGGACTACAAAAGCTGGATAAGGACAAGAGGCTGGCATACTTCAGTGACAGCTCTCTTGGTCATTACCAGGCCACCCCATTATCCAGAGACCACTTCATGGAATCCTGGGATCCCCACATAGATATGGTGGGCCTAAACCTCTTGCAGATCCCTTTCCTCACCATCACTGGTCACCTCCTTCATGAACCCTCTTGTGGGCATTTCTGGGAGCTGTCCTCAATGTGGAACAATGCTAGGGTCTGCCCCACTCTCAGAAGGAAGGCTGGGCCAACACACTCTGCTACTCAAAGAGGACTAGTCCTGCAATGAATGAAGCCTAGAATGTTCCTATCTATGACCATGGAATTCGAGCTCTGACCTACAAGGATGTAGAGGTTACACTGGCTCCTGTGCTGAATATGGTTCCCAGGTCAGATGGATTGGGGTTATAGTTAATGGCATTTATATACTTTCCCCATATTTGGGAGCTACTCTAATCCAGCTTTCTAGTCCTTTTTCCAACTCTGACACCATCTCCCCAGACAGTAACTTTAGCTCACCTTAAAAATAGATTGTATACAGTTTATACTGATCCTTCTACATCAGTTTTTATCTGAAAATTTAAGTTCTAAATTTTATATAAATGAACATAAAATTAGTGATATAATTTTCTAACATACATATTTAATTGTCCCGCAAAATGTATATCCAGATGCAAGCAAGCAATTGCATATGCAAAGCAATCATTTGCAAGTAAAATGATGAGCTTACATGTGGGAGGACATTTTCCAGGTGCAATTTAGGTGCAAATATCTGAAATTTTAAAAGCAGATATTCTACCAATCTAACACATTTTTAATGTGATGTGAAGAATAAACTAGAAAAGCTGCTTTGGCTCTGAAAGTGTACTAGCACTCGCATTGCTATATCAAGCAGCTTAATACCTTAGGGTATTGGAGCAAAGGGAATTAAAAATAATAATGAAGTTATTTCATTTGGGACTATAGTTCTTAACCCAAAACTTACTTTATGTTTAAATCTCATTTAAGTTTTCTCCCCAGCTCATATATGCCTGAAGGCCATTTGTCTTAGGAACCCACCTTCTGTTCATCCAGTTTTTCCTATTTTCCCCAGCAACAAGATCACAGTTCCTCTAATGCATTGGTAGGAACATCATTTTACCACTTCGTATGCAATGTGCTGGACAAAATGCTTTGCACAAAGTATGCACCTAGAAAGTGTGGGTTCACTTCATTAGTGCCCAACCCTTCAAGGATTATCAGTGATAAAGGAGAAGGAATCTGACTCTTTTACAGGGCTCCAGGTGACATGTTAGCACCAGAAAATTTATTTTTAAAAAAAGCATGATACTGTGTTGACTAATGTAAATTTTTTTATAAAACATAGTCACTATCTATGAAAATGAATATGCAACTCAGACCAGACCTCATGGTAGTTAACTACTGTCAGAAAATTCAGTGGCAAATGAGTACCTGGAGGTGGTAACTTAGTCAAAATTGGAGACAGATTAGTCAATTATCGTCATTTATCTATGTAATTAAATGGCTTTATCTAAATCCTTCTATTGTGGACCACAGCTACTTTTACTATTCCTTCCCTAGTAGTGGGTCAAAAGAATAAAATAAGATGATTTTGAACAAGTTCTATTCATTGTATTGCATCTTTCCCATGGCATGGTACCAAACTAGAAACTCTCTCTTTCTGTCTTCTAAGATATCTGATGTTATTGTGATCATTTTATGGAAAGAAAATTCAAGATCATAAGAAGTTAAGAACCTCTTAACCCCAATGTCACAGAGTAATCTGGGATTCATCGAAAACTTTCTGAATCCAGAACCCATTATGTTTGATTAACTCTAACCCCAGGTTTTGCAGAAAGTCATTGAATCTAAATATAACTGGAGTGGGGAGATAGCACAGTGATCATGCAAAAAGACTTTCATGCCTGAAGCATCAAATGTCCCAGGTTCATTCCCTAGCACCATCATAAGCCAGAGCTGAGCAGTGATCTGGAAAAAAGTAATAATAAAATATTAAAGATAACCACTTACTTGGTCTGCTCCTTTGTGAAAAAGTCTTCCTCTAATCTTCTCTATCCCATATTTTCATCATCATCTTCCACATTTGTAATGCACCTGCTACATCTATTTGAGCAGAATAAAGAAATGGTAAATGTAAAATAAGGAAATCTTTGGGAAAATAATTTCAATACAAATGTCAGTTGCTTCTGTTCTTCATTGTAGACTTTTCACAACTATATTCTCTTCAGTTTCATTCATCTTTAGACCTGGTACACAAGAAAGGCTTCTGCTAATAATTTTTTTCAAATAAAATTTACTTTCTTACAACAGGAACACAGTTTCAAATATTTGTCTCTAGCTGCTGAAAATAGAAACTTAAAATGAAAACAGTATCTAACATACCTGGACCCTTAGTGGGATGTTACTTTCCTGTTGAGATGTACTAAATTTCACTCAAAACTTTTCTTTTTAGTGTGTGATTAAATTGACTTCCGCCTTACTAGTTTTGCTGGAAGTGGTATCATAATCAAATGTTATATAACAATAGTCAAATATTACATGCCATGCCTTTCATTCCTTAACATTATCCAAGAGATTGACTGTTCCAAGATGAAGCTACGTTTTACTAATGAAAAATTGATGCTTGGGGAAGGTTATCATCTAGCCTGAGGCCACAGAAAGCCAACAGTAGAACTACAAAGTTAATCATGGAATCAAGTATTCTTCTGTCCCTAGAGCTTACTCTTATATATCTCTGCTCCTAAAACTTATATTTTATAAAGGCTCTTTATTTAGGGCACAATTCTTTTTGAGTTCATCATTTGATTATAAACTTCTTGACAAGTAGAAGCAATTCTGTTGATTCTTAGAACATAGAAATGTATACTAATCTGACTGTATTGCAATTGTGTAATTAATCACAAGCCTACAAATCTTTATTTCAAAAAAAGCATTTAAGAAGTTTTCACGAAGTCACAAACTCCTTTAATATAGAAGTAAAAATGGAAAAATAATGAGTGTAAAATATTTAAGCAATATATAAAATGAACCCAGAGATATGGCTAGATAGGTGACTGTGAAATATTACACAGGCTACAACTGGATCCAGCTTCTTCCTAAACTTTAGACAGCAAATGAGAAAAGGAAATAAGATAATTTACACACTTAGCACCTCCTGAAGAAACCAACTACTGAAAAAAAAAAAAGAAACATATTTCTTGGTATTACAAGCAGATCTACTTTACTCAAAGTGACTTGACTGTTAAATATGTATTAAGTAACTTCTATTATTGCTTTTATTTGTCTAGTTTTCTTCTTTTCTATACATTTCTCTCTGCCTTTAGGGACTTGAAAAATCAACCCTCTAATAAATTTTTAATCTGATAATATCCTAGGGTAAATATTATCACAATACCAAACCATGTCTTGTTATGCCTTGTAAAATATTAGGCTAGGCAGGAACCTGATTAGAGCCATTCTTAGAATTAGGATGCAATAAATAACGAGCCTTCTGATATCTGTCTTACCTACCCATTGCTCTCACATTTAACTCTATAATGTTCTGCAATCCTACAAAATATGATTTCTGGACTTATCCCGAGCACAGGTGGGCAGCAGTGAGGAGAGATGGTAGTGATGTCACTTGGTGATGAGGAATCAGAGCACAGTCACACTTTTCCTGCCTCCTACACCCACCCAGCACTTATAACAATAATGCCAAGAACAATGCCCCTCTTGGGCCTTCCAGGCTTAGTCCTCAGCATGTGTTTTCTTATTACTGATTTAATAATGATCAACAAGATTGTGGGATAAGAGGGATACAATTTCATACAATAGTCATCCAACTAAAGTTCCATATCCCATTCCCTCCACCAGAAGATTCCCTATTCTTTATGCCTCTGGGAATATGGACCAAAGATCTTTATGGGGAGCAGAGGTGGGAGGCCTGTTTCTGTAATTGCTTCTCTAATGGAAATGGGCACTGACAGGTCAATCCATAGCAACCTGTTTCTATTTTCCCTAGTAGGGCAGGGAGCTAGAGAGGTAGGGTTCCAGAACACACTGATGAGGTTGTCTGCCCAGATAAGTCAAATTGGTATCATGGTAGCATCTACAACTTGGTAGCTGAAAAGCATTAAAATATAAAGTGGAAGAAATTCTTTAATAATCAGGAATGAAAAGGTAAGAATATACCAGATAAGATTTGGGGTCTTCATGTTGGAAAAAGCTAAGAAGTCTATTTTAGGTATATTCCAAGGGTCTGATGACTTTACTAATTTTTGTCTGATCCTGACAGCTAATGTGAAGGTGGGCTGAAACTATTGTCTGGGAAAATGGTGTCAGAGTTGGAAATAGGACTAAAAATCTGGATTAAGGCAGAGAGTAGCTCCCCAATATGGAAAAAAGTATATAAATACCATTAACTATAAATCCCATCAATCTGATGTAGGGCCCATGTCTATCCATATTTTGAAGAGTTTCCTTCCACTCAACCCCAATGTCACAAGGAGTGACTATTCCTTGTCATAATATGAGTAGAATAACCAAAAGTGATTATGATTAATCCCTCTGATTTCTTTGGACAGTGAACCTGTCAGGGCCAGAATCAAAAAAAAGGGTAAGAAGATGGCAGATAAAGGTGTAAGAGCTTTCCTTTTTTTCCTCATAATAAAAAGGGCTAAAACCAAGTTCATTATCTCCTAAAAATAGTAGTTCTTGGGAGTCAGGTGGTAGAGTAGAGGTTAAGCCCATGTGGCGTGAAGCAGAAGGACAGGCGTAAGGATCCCAGTTTGAGTCCCCCCCCACACACATACACCTGCAGGAGAATCGCTTCACAGGTGATAAAGCAAGCAGGTCTACAAGTGTCTATCTTTCTCTCCCCCTCTCTGTCTTCCCCTCTTCTCTCCATTTCTCTCTGACCTATCCAACAATGATGACATCAGTAACAACAACAATAATAACTACAACGACAATAAAAATCAAAGGCAACAAAAGGGAAAATAAATTTTTTAAAAATTTCTAAATAGTAGTTCTTGTTCCTAGTTCTTGTTCACTTCTTGTCTCAGAAACAAATCCCATGGCATCTTAAGTTGGTAGTTGGAATTTCTAGATCCTCATGTGAGAAATTGGTACCCACATCCAGGCTGTCTAGCACCAAAGTAGACCGACTTCCTTATTGATGGTTGCCCTTATAATTTCTCTTTAATAGTGACACCAAATAAGACCCAAGATACCAGTACCAGCACGTCAGTAAATGCACAATGCTTTGCTGCAGAGCTTCTGGCCCTGGGGGGCCCTCTGTGAACTAATGATAAGATCTGGACTGCTTTCTTTTTGAAAAAGAAAAGTTACAAGACCAGGTATATGACCCTGGTCTTGTAACTTTCTCTTTTCTCTTTTTTTTTGGGGGGTGTGGAAAGAGGATACATTTATTACACCAATGGGTCAGAGCCACAGAAAGTGCTTGGGCCCCAAACCTTAAAAAAGGGTTAAACTGCCTTTTTTTTTTTTTTACTTTGCTAAGTTGTATTTTTTTTTAATTTTTTATTTAAGAAAGGATTAATGAACAAAAACATAAGGTAGGAGGGGTACAACTCCACACAATTCCCACCACCCAACCCCCATAACCCACCCCCTCCCATGATAGCTTTCCCATTCTCTAGCCCTCTGGGAGCATGGACCCAGGGTCGTTGAGGGTTGCAGAAGGTAGAAGGTCTGGCTTCTGTAATTGCTTCCCCGCTGAACATGGGCATTGACTGGTCAGTCCATACTCCCAGTCTGCCTCTCTCTTTCCCTAGTAAGGTGTGTCTCTGGGGAAGCTGAGCTCCAGGACACATTGGTGGGGTCTTCAATCCAGGGAAGCCTGGCCAGCATCCTGGTGGCATCTGGAACCTGGTGATTGAAAAGAGAGTTAACATATGAAGCCAAGCAATTTGTTGAGCAATCATGGATCCCAAGCTTGGAATAGTGGAGAGGAAGTGTTAGGGAGGTACTCACTGCAAACTCTAGTGTACTTCTGCTTTCAGGTATATATTTTGCAGTAGTTTATGGATACGTGTGCACATAAGCTCTCTCTCACAGAAACTGGTGTATATCTAGGTTATGGGACTTTGTTAGAAAGTGAACTACCTGAGATGAAATTAGAGTGTACTATAAAAGGAAAGGTCTCACCCGAGTAATGAAGCTGAAGGGTTGTCATTCCACACGTGAAGTCTCTGGATACAGTCTGAGGTGAAGCATGTTGAGGTGGCAATCGTTGCGTTGGTTAGGTTGTGATCGGCGGATGCAATATTATTTGGTTTGGATTGGGAGATGCATACGGGAAAGTGGGCCCTATCCAAGGGTTCCAGGACTGGGGGAAGTAGGGGCTCTATAGTGGAGATGTGAGGTTCCTGCTGTCTTAGGGTTCAAAAAGGCAATCGATAGTTAATATTATCATCACATTATTTGTTAATTGGGTTAACTTTGAAAAGTCCCTTTGTTATGGTTTGCTGTACAGTATCCAGTATCTTGTATATAGCTGTGCTATTGGATGCTTCTAATCTACTTGATCTAGGCTTTTGAGAGAATCCGCATATCAAATACATAGCCTATATATTAAAAAGATTCAGTTTGTGTTTTGAGAAACTTTGAGACATACAATTGATTTCCCCCTCTCATATTAATTAACTACTGATTTATATGTCTACATTTTGCTAGGAGTGTATATAAACACCATTCCCACCACCAAAGGACTGTGACCCATCCCTCCCACCCACACCCACCCCCCACTGGCCCAGGAAGCTGCATGTCTACCCCTCACCACTGGGTTTTTACTTTGGTGCCCTACTTACAATTTGATCAGGTCCTGCTTTTAGTTTCCCTTTCAGATCTTCTTAGTCAACAACTGTTGATGAGTGGGATCATCCCATACTAATATTTATCTTTCTGACTTAGTTCACTCAACATAATTCCTTCTAGCTCTGTCCAAGATGGGTCAGAGAAGGTGGGTTCATTGTTTTTGATAGCTGCATAGTATTCCATTGTGTATATATACCACAGCTTTCTCAGCCACTTATCTGTTGTTGGGCACCTGGGTTGCTTCCAGGTTTTAGCTATTATGAATTGTGCTGCTATGAACATAGGAGTACACACCTCTTTTTGGTTGGGTGTTATGGAGTCCTTGGGGTATAACTCCAGGAGAGGAATTACTGGATCATATGGAAGGTCCATGTCTAGCCTTCTGAGAGTTTTCCAGACTGCTCTCCACAGAGGCTGTACCAATTTACATTCCCACCAGCAATGTAAAAGGGTTCCTCTGTCCCCACATCCTCTCCAGCATTTGTTGCTGCTGTCCTTTTTGATGTATGCCATTCTTACAGGAGTGAGGTGGTATCTTAGTGTTGTCTTAATTTGCATTTCTCTGACAATCAGTGACCTAGAGCAGTTTTTCATATGTTTGTTAGCCTTTTGGATCTCCAACTTTCTCTTTTCTTAATAGAACTTATTCCTTAAACCAGCAATTGTCAAAGTATGTTCCTTAGACAAAATTTATCAAGACCACCTGGAAACTTGTAATCTCTCTCTCTCGTCTCTCTCTCTCCCTGTCTCTCTCTCTTTCAATTTCTGCTTCGATCCAATAATAAATATTTAAAAAATTAAAAACAGAAAAATAAAACTCATCTTTCCTGCTCTGTAGGAATACCTGAAACCCAATTAAGATGTAACTCCTATAAAAACTCACTGCATACAGCTCAAGAGCAACAATAGTAACTACAGAGGTTTGTTACAGGAAGTTGCAAGGCTTAATGGGGAGAAGTGAATGCTATGGCCTCTGTGAGTTACAATCAAGGAATTATTACAACACTTGGTGAGAACCACACAATTAACTGGGAGTAAACCTAACAAAAAATCTTGAGAAGTGAAGAGTATTCCTTTCCTCCTGGCAATGTGTCATAGTAGCAAGGAATATTTCAAATGCTTTTATGGTGTCTCATAAAAATAATCTGTTCTGTAAATCTTGAACTGAGACCTAATTTAAACAGAATAATTCCTGACTCAGTTTCTGATATCACACTGTGATGGTAATCTGTTTTCAAAACTTGATTCTGATTTAATTCATAATATGTTAAGATATTTTCTTAGTCTAGCCATTAAACAGAGTGGTGTTATTTTAAAAAAGAAACAAAGAACATTACAGAATGTGAAAAATACTTGCAAATCATATATACATTAAAGGGTATAAGATCCAGAAAAAAATAAATAACACATAAAAAATACCAAAATCAAATAATCTACTGTTAACTATTAGGTAAGTCTTGCATAGCCATTTCTCTAAACAGTTTATACAAATGGCCAATAAGCACACATAAAGATAGTCAATGTAACTACTGATTAGGGAAGTAAAATCCAGATCCACAATAACATAATGAGTCAGACTCATTAGGCTAACAACTATAATTAGCATATAACTCAGCAATTCCACTTTCTGATATGTTCCCAAAAGATTTGAAAGCAGTATCTCAAAGATATATTTATGCATCCATGTTTATAGCAGCATAATTTCCAATAGTCACAATGAAGAAGTAACTGAAATATTCTCGTGTGTGGGAATCAATAAATAAAATGTATAAACATATAAGGGAATAATATTCAAAACCAAAGAAGAAAGGCAATTTTGATACATGGTATAATGTAGACGAAGTTTGAGGGTATCACAAGTCTCATTTTTTTTACAAGGTGAAAAGTGATTTGGACATTGGCTTCACAACAATACAAATACAGTTTTCCCTATTGAACTAATTATGCATTCAAAATTGTTAAGATGAAATTTATACTATGTGCATTTTTAGTGATTTTTTAAATAATCTTTATTGGATCTAGGCAGCCAGAAATTGAGAGGAAAGAGGGTGGTAAAGAGGTAGAGAGACAGAGACACCTGCAGCACTGCTTAACCACTTTCAGAGCTTTCCTTCTGCAGGTAGGAACCAGGGGCTTGAACCTGGGTCCTTACACACTGTAACATGTGCACTCAACCAGACGTGCCACCATCTGGCCCCATAAAATATTTTTAAAAGCAACCATTAGGGTCACCAAAAACAAAATAATATCTGTTATTTCTTACTGGGCAAAGAGAAATTGAGAGAGAAGAGGAATAGAGAGGGTAAAAGAGACAGAGAGACATATGCAGCACTGCTTCACAGCTTGCAAAGCTTCCCCCTGAAGGTAGGACTGGGTACTTGAACCCAGCTCTCCCAAGAATGTTTGCGATTAGCATTTATTTATTTTAAAAAATCTCCTATTTGACAAAATTCAACACATGCAGATGATTTAAAAAAAAACAACCCTGTTTACTAAAAATAGAGGGAAAACTCAACATTATACATATCATAAAGAATACACCCACAATTACTATCATATGTAATAGTAATTCAGAACTTTCTCACAACAGGTATAAGACAATATATACGCTTTCATTACTCCTTGTAAACTTTGTATAGGATGTCCTTGCTGATTCACTAAGACAAAAAATATATGAAAGGAATGAATGTTCAGAAGAAAGTAATAAAACTGTCTTAGTTCACAGATAATGTGCTCATCAATATAAGTCTAAAAGAATCAACCAAAAATATCTGAAATAAAATATTCTAGCAAGTTTATAGGACTATAATGTTAATACCTAAAGTCATTGTTTTCTTTTTTTTTTATTCCCTTTTGTTGCCCTTGTTGTTTTATTGTTGTAGTTATTATTGTTGTTGTCATCGTTGTTGGATAGGACAGAGAGAAAGGGAGAGAGGAGGGGAAGACAGAGAGGAGGAGAGAAAGACAGACACCTGCAGACCTGCTTCACCGCCTGGGAAGCGGCTCCCCTGCAGGTGGGGAGCCGGGGTTCAAACCAGGATCCTTATGCAGGTCCTTGTGCTTTGCGCCACCTGCGCTTAACCCGCTGCGGTTCAGCCCAACTCCCGATTCTCCACTTTCTATCATAAACACATAATAAACTTTTTTGCTTCTTTTTTACTTTTTAAATATTTATTTATTCCCTTTTGTTGCTCTTGTTATTCTATTGTTATAGTTACTATTGTTGTTATTGTTGATGTTGTTGTTGGATAGGACAGAGAGAAGTGGAGAGCGATGGGGAGACAGAGAGGAGGAGAGAAAGACAGACACCTGCAGACCGACTTCACCGCCTGTGAAGTGACTCCCCTGCAGGTGGGGACCCGGGGCCTGGAACCCGGATCCTTCCGCTGGTCCCTGTGCTTTGGCGACCTGCGCTTAACCTGCTGCGCAGCAAGTCATTGTTTTCTGTAGCCAAAGAAAAACAAATGAAAGTTGATTCTAAAATTTACATTGCATTAGCATTAGCAAAAAATGTGAATTTAACTTTATGTCTCTATATAATAAATAAAACGTGTAAAAAAAAAGGTGCTCAGATTTTTTAAATAATAATGATGAAATTTGGTGGTCTACATTCATCCTTCTGTATGTGATAATCAAATGTAAACTATGAGCTTTGGGTGATTGTGATGTGCCAGTGAAGGTTTATTCTTAGGTATAAAGAATACACCATTCTAGGGAGCCGGGCAGTAGCGCTGTGGGTGGCACAAAGTGCAAGGACCAACATAAAGATCCCAGTTCAAGCCCCCGCTCCCTACCTGCAGGGAAGTCACTTCACAGTCAGTGAAGCAGGTCTGCAGGTGTCTTTCTCTCCCCCTCTCTGTCTTTCTCTCCTCTCTCCATTTCTCTCTGTCCTATCCAACAAAGACATCAATAACAACAGTAATAACTACAACAATAAAATAACAAGGGCAACAAAAAGGAATAAATAAGTATAAATCTTTTTTAAAAAAATATACCATTCTAATGAATGATGCTAACAATGAGGAAAGTTAAACATGTGTTGGGACAGAGTCTGTGTAGGAATTCTAGTCCACTCTGACATCTAGTATCTGGTCAGAGAACAAACAATGACCAAGCACAGACCAGACTATGAATAGGAATGCCCACATGTGGCCAATTCATTATGAACCTTCTCAAAGTATAACTTCTTATAGATGATAAGATTTCTACACTGGAGCTCAGAACTTCAAGTGTAAGTGTTCCAGGAAGAAAGACAGGAGCTGTATAGTTCATAGCCTTTGTGGTCACAACTGTCATTTTTATCCTTCAAGAGTAAGAAGCCCACCCAGAATCAAGGGGAAAGTTCTAGATGCATATTCTACCTCCTGATGGAAGACAAGTCAAAGTTTTTGTGGCAATGTTTGAAATCATTATAGAACTAAAATCTCCTATTCCAGTTTAAGATGTGAGGATTTAATAGATTGTTATTGCTGAATAAAGAAGGAAAAAATGGTAACTTGTACAGATTTCTACTCTAATAGAGCAGTCGAAAAAATGAAAGCATATATAGCTCAAAGATTTTCATTTGAAATACAATGCCATCCTAACATATTTTTAAACAGTCAATTCTTATTAAAGTACATTTTTTGTTCTTAATGAGGAATGCACCTAAAATAGAGGAAAAGTCACAACAGAGACCAGCGCTGAGATAGTTGGCATCTGAGTAACAAAAGGACAAAGAGATGATGGATGACAGTATGTATATTAGCCAGACCCAAGCACTGTTAATAGCCACTTGCCTGCTTTGAAGGGCAACGCTGATTTTGCACCAAAGTCTTTACAAAAAGAAAAGCAACAGTGGATAAGCGAGCAGAAACCCTCAGGAGTTTAGATCAGGCTTGGAAGGTTATAAATAGAGATGCTTTAACCCCTCAACAAACAAAAGTAAACCCATCAATAAAACTAACTATGAGGACAAAAAATAGCCCCAAAACTCCAGGAATAAAGGAAGCTTAGGATAAATGAAGAAACTCTCGATTGTCCTTTCATGTACAGAATACTATCTTATCAGCTATAAAGGAAAGAAATGCTTTATTATTTTCATAGTCCACCCAGTATATTTCCTTAGAACATTGAAAATGACTATGTAATCAGATAACTAGAACAATTGAAGGTTGTTGAGGATTTTTTTTTAAACAACAAGAGGAGCAATGAAACAGATTAAGGAAAGTTATTTGTAATGAACCTTCTTGAAAATAAAATAATAATTTATAAATCATTATATATTCTGACAGTGAGGATAACTAGATGAATAATGGTGGTTTACTAAATTATTTATGACTTCCAGATTTTTAATATTTTCCTTTTGTATGTACAGCAACTTTCCTACACTAAATTTATCCTACTGAGAAATGAATTTGTGTTTAAGATCTCTAGTTACACATAATTAATTAGGAAGAAAAGAGTGAATACACAGATAGAAGGTATTGTTTATTCCAATTTTATCAGTGAAAATATCTATACTGAGTCATTTCAATATTTCAGCTAAAAGTATAGTGCAATTATTTGTGATGAGTAATACAAACCTCCAACAGATACTAAAGTGATGTTAGGATCATCACAAGAATAATATTCTACTGAAAGTTTGACTGGTGAAAGATTATGAAGGACTTTAATGCCAACGTAAGACATTTAAACTTCATTTGCTAAGCGAAACAGAGATACTGAATGTATTAGAAAAAGGAAATTGCATCATTAAATTAACCTTCTAGGAATATTAATCTGGTGTTCAATGGCAGTTAAGAAGGTAATCAGGAATGACTGGACACCAGTTAGAAGGCCATTGAAATAATCTCAGGTAAGAAGGTAATAAAAGAGGTACCTTAACTAGTTTTGTGATCATGGAAGTAAGGATGCCTGTATATAAAATCATGGAGGAATGTAGGGTCACCAGCTCTCCAACTTGTCTGAGCTGTGGAGTTTCCAGGAATGTCTGAGAAAGGGTCAGTACTAAAACCAGAACACTGCCAGGTAAACCAAAATACAAAGCAAGATAGAAAGACAGCGTTTTATTCTTTAGTTCTTTCTAAGGACTCCTATTGCTATAGTTTCTATGAAAATTCTAAATTAATAAATACTTTTAAAGTAGTGTTTTGAAAAACACTTTTCAGTGCATGTTAATGAATCTAAAGCTAATTATTAAAGAATCGCTGATAAATGTGTTTAAATTGAGAGTCAGTAAGTATATTCATATATGGTCTATGCTGACACTGCAAAAGTGATTTAAACAGTATGTCAAAACAATTTATTGTATGTATACCACTTTGCCAGTATTCAAATGTATTGCATACATAATGCAAGGATAACTAGCTTATAGCTAAGTCAGTCTGAGTACTGACTCTCTGAAGAATGAATATATAGAGGTACATTTGAATAACAGTATCCTGTTTGTGTCTATGGTGAAACTAAATACAGATACTATTGGTTTAAAAATCCCTTATATTGAGAATAGGTCTCTGTTTTAGTGTTCTATCATTTCTTTCCTCAGAATTACCTTGTCCTTTTTCTTGCACTCTTTTGCTTATCTTCTTCATCCCATTCTGATTTTTCTGAACTATGAATAGAGATAATGGCATCCTCTATTTGATTATTTATTTAGTGTGTGAGTTTGTCTCATTCATTCCTCTGCTATATACTTTGAATTTCTCACAAATAGTTGTTTTCCTTGTTACTAAAAGTGAATATATGCCACAATGGAATACTACTTAGCTATTAAAAATGATGACTCCAACTTCTTCACCCCATCTTGGATGGAGCTTGAAGGAATCACGTTAAGTGAGGTAAGACAGAAACAAAAGGATCAATATGGGATGATCTCACTCCTAGACAGAGTTTTAACAAAACATCAGAAGAGAAAACACAAAGCAGAACTTGGACTGGAGTTGGTACATTGCACCAAAGTAAAACACTATGGGGTTGAGGGAGAGGGTTCAGGTCCTGAAACATGATGGCAGAGTAGGACCTAATGGGGGTTGAACTGTTATGTGGAAAACTTGGGAATGTTACACATGTATAAACTACTGTATTTCACTGTCAACTATAAACCATTAATCCCCCAATAAAGAAATTTTTTAAAAATTAAGCATATGCTTCTGCTTCCTTATCTGAGACTTGATTTTCTCACATTCAACTGTGAGAGGTACAGAGGAGGCACAGGAAGTTTTCCTGGCCACTTGTCCCTGGCTATTCACCACAAAAAATATTACTGATGGTGATACTTCAAAATAGATACCAAATTTAATGGATGCCAAATTGAAGACACACTGAACTTAACTTGAATTTAATATAAAGCCTGTAGCTGAACCCAGCTGACTTCACTTCTGCACAAAAGAGCCTTACTCTAAATGAAATATACCACAGATATTGACCTGCGAACCTTACATCATGATGATTCTCATTGTTGTCAATCACTGTGCTTCAGAATATTTTGATGCATGGCATTATGATAGCAAAAGTTGACTGAACAGTACTCTTCTCTCTAACACCACATGTTTAGCCTTATATATGTTTTACAAATTAAATATATTTAAGTATCTTGAATGTCTCAGAAGACAAGATCAACACATAACTAAGAGATGACTTGATTGAGCCCCTAATGTGTGTCAAGAATTAATAGGTCAAGTGATATATAGGTATGTGTGTGTGTAGACATACATATATCACTTACTTATTCAAATTAGAAAATCATTTCTAACTTACAGGTGGAACTTAAGAAACAATAATTGAAAGGGAACATACACAATAAAACTTGGCCTGGGTGTGATCTATTGCAGCAAAGTAAAAGGACTCTGGGGAAAGGGAATGGAGAGCGTGAAGAGGGCTTTGAGATCCTGGTGCCTGATGGTGGAAAAGGATCTAAGTTGAGGGTGAAAGTGTTTTGCAGACACTTACTGTGAGTAGATGAGGAATTGTAGTCCTGTTTAAACTGTACTATAAACCACTAAGCCAATACAGTGATAAAATTTTAAAAATAAGTTTTGAATTTTTCATAGATTTTGCAAGGTCATAATACTAGAAACTGTCAGACATGAAAAATCATACTTAGGTTTGTGTCTTTTCCTATCTCATACTGCACATTGCTGTTTATACTGACACTGAACTGACAGTCATCATAACACTGTCCCTGTATTTAATGTTCCATGTAGATATGAGATATGTTTTGCTTGGCATTGATATTGGATGAGTATCAGATGTTTTGGCTCCTTCATTTTAAAAGATGAGAATACTTTAATTGTTGCCCATAGACTAATTTTACAATTTTTTTAAATTTAGATTTTTCAAACTGTTGTGAATATTTTCAGGGAAGATTCAGAATATAGTTTTTTTATTTGCAGTATCACAGAGATACAGAGTTCAAAAATAAAGTTATCATTTTGTGCCTTTCATAACATGTCCAGTGATGGACAATTGCATTGGTGTACAAAACAGCTCAGGTTTGAAAAAGACCAAATGACCGTTACTTTATCATTATAAAGGAAAAAAAAAATGTTTGATAAAATGACATAAAAATGATCCAAACAACAACTTAGTGAAATTATAGTTGAAAGATACCAATTTGAAGTAATTTACTCTTTGATTTTTAGTCCTTTCTGCCATCCAAACAAAAACTTTTATTTGGGATGTTTTGTTTTGTTTTCATTCAGGCATATTTATAAAATCATAACTTTATTCATGTGTTGAATAACTGGAAGGACATTAAGGCATTAACATTTATAATTCAAACCCAAGGCTTCTGATTGTTCTGATAAGTCAAAAAATATTATTCACCAAAATATCAAATATATAATAATTTCAAGCAGCAATATGAAGAATAAATTTTAAAAAGTAGTACAATATTTTAATATTCTTACTTCATTCTGTCTTGAGATAGCAAATTCCAGAATGCCTTAAAAATCCCCAAAATATAGCATATATACACAATATGTGTGTTATACATGTTCTACTAAGCTATTAAGAATTATGATGTCACTTTCTTCACCTCATCATGAATAGAACTTAAAGGAACCATATTAAATGAGATAAGCTGAAAGAAGAGAATGAATACAGATAGGGTGATCTCACTTTTGGAAGAAACGTTTTAAAAAAGAACAGAAAGGGGAAACAAAAAGTAAAACTTGAACTGGATTGGGTTTACTAGACTGAAGCAAAGGACTCTGGGAAAAAAGGAAAGGTATGGATAAAAGGAAGAGAGGCTTTTAGGTCCTAGTGCATGATGGTGAAAAAGACCTAAGTTGAAAGTGAGAGTGTTTTATAAACACCTATAATAGTGAGATGGGAAATTACATGCAAATGTCAACAACTGTACTATAAACCATTAACCACCCAATAAAAATTAAAGGATGAAATGCCACAGTTTGATATTCTACTAGATTTGTTAAGATGTGACATGTTAAAACTTTGGATATTTGAGGTGTCAGGAGCTGAAATTTTTTTATTTTTTATTTTTTATTTTACAAAATTACATGCCAACTGGGGTTTAAATTCACACCATTCCCACACCAAAGTTCTGAATCTTCAGTCTCCCCTCTGCAATCCAACACAGTTCCCCTAATGCTTTTCTTTTTATTACTTTGAGTCATCAATAAATCTTTACTATGCATTTGTTCTATGTAGTAGTGCTTAGCTAGTCCCAGAGGACTGGTTCTAGGATTCTTATGCACCAACTTCAGGAATATTTTCATCTAATACATAAAAAATTATCTCTGCATACAACCGATGCATATTGTCCTGCAAATGGTACATTATCTCTGGAATAGTTACATAACATTACACAATCTAAATGCTATATAAACAGTTACTGTATTCTGTTATTTATGGGGTAATAGCAAGAAAAAGCATTTTTTTGTTCATTAAATATGCAGTCAGCTGAAAGAGGTTCTAAAAGACCTCTTATAATCAAGAACATCACCATAACACTTACATATATCAGAGAAAATAAAAAATTGTTGAATAATGGCACTATAATACATGATGTCGGCATTAAGCCAGATCCCCCTGCTCTACTCTGCATTGCTGATGCTATGGCCTATTTACATAATCATTTTTTTCCTGAAAGATCCCCAGACATTCCATTACTTTTATCTATCTTCCTCTAGACCCACCCTGCCTGCAGGGTCACATTAATCCCACCAGTTAAAACCATCGCAACAGTTGCTAAGGAAGTTTATAATTTCCCAGCCCACTTTTGCTTTTCTCCACCCTCTTTTCTAGCCATTTCCATGTCTGACTTGCCACTTCTGGTTCTATCCTATAAAAGCATTGTCTCTGATCAATAAAGATTGGATTACCTTGCACCATGTGTTTGGTTCATCTATCTCCTGCATCGCTGAATGAGTGGCAGCCCAGGCTGGCTCCTGTCTAGTTCCCTCCAACCCAGAGAGTATGGGCCTGGGAAGAAGCACCCCCATGCTAGCCTGGCATCTGGTGCCCAACATGGGGCCTACCCCCCTCAGCTTCACACACAGCAGACATACAAAGGTGTTGTTTTCGACGGGTTATGTTGTTTTCACCGGGCTGGCTTCACGGGCGGGTAACAGACGACCAGGGACTCATGGTTGAGCTGTAGGCAGTATCTCTTTAGTCATGCAGGACGCAACACAATCTAAGACGAGCTAAGTTAAACTCAAAGTACAGTACTGTAAAACTCACAATGCTGTCTTTATATATACTTGCCAAGTAAGGTGGAAACAGGATGTGACATAGAGAGGGTGGAGAGAAAAGTGACTGGTGAAAATCAGAGTGTGACAAAGAGGGGGCAGATTAGGCGAGAATCCTATCACTGAACCACAAATGCCCTGGAGGGAGGGTGGAACTTGTTAACAGTGGTTATGTAAATAGAATGAAGTGGTTATGTAAATAGAATAGTGTTAAGCAGGGGGGATTTAAACCAAATGAAACAGAAGGGGTCTCATGCATACCAACACAAAGATGCCCAGATAAGTATACAGCCACTTGGCTCTCTGCAGGCTTGTGTTTACGAAAGCAATACTGTTCTTTTTCTCCCTCTTCTTATTTTCCTGAGACCGCTCTCTCATGGGCAACCTTCCTCCTTATCAAGAGGATTCCCAAATCCCCTACTCTTTCTGCACTAGACAGTTTCTCTGTCTCTGGGACATTTTGCTTTGGGCCATATCTTGGTTACTCTTGACCACAATTGCAGCTCTCAGGAGATATGAAGGGACCCCTCCTAAAAGGACCCAGGAAGCTCCCCCTAAAACTCCCCTGGCTCCTCCCATGTTTCCTGCAGAGAGTACCAATGCTAACTCCAGAAACAGCCCTAGTCTAAGGGACCTTGTGGCTGCAATCCAAGAATTAAAGGAGATGGTCATTCTGCTTGCCCAGCACCATACATGCTTTCTAGAGAAAGCAAAGTCTTCCCTCATCCTGACCCAGCCTAAGCACTCTGCATTTCACCCAGCAGCTTCCATTTTGGCAAACACATATCCGGCTGCCACCACCACTTCTGCGACTCCTCCCGCTCCCCCGCCGCTATGCCGCTATCAGACACAGGATACCTTTGCCAGTTTTGTGACAGAGATTTTCCTCTGGAGCAAGTCCAAACACTCCTGGTAAACATTGCCCCCAGTAGACAGAGACCTCAGGTGTGGTACCCATATTCCTCCACAAATCTTAAGGAAGTTCACAAGGCCACTTAAGAAGATGGAGTCCACGCTCCGTTGACCAGATCTATCTTACAAGTCCTTCTCCAGAACCTTAATAAACCCCAAGACTGGAGGGACATAGCTCACACTACACTTCCAAGCCCATTCTTCCTTCAATGGGAAGCATTTTTTAGAGATGAATGTTTACAGCAATCCCAAAGAAATAGCCAGATTCAGCCCAAGTAGGATATTAAGGCTCTGTTTGGAACTGGTCAATTGGGAACTGGAATTCAACAGGCAGAGGCCAGGATTCCACCTGGTTATTTTGACCAGTTGTGCCTCTGTGCCTTGCAGGATTGGGACAGGCTAATGCCTCCTGCGGCATATATTCCCGCCCCTATTCTCTCCCTCCACCAGGAACCAGATGAGTTACTAGCTAAGTTCATAACTAGAGTGCAATCAGGTTTAGAAAGAAAAATTTCTGAACTAGACACCCACATACTTTTATTAAAATCCATAATCTTGGAGGGAATGCTACCAGACTTCCGGCGGGTATGCCTTGCATTAAAAAATGAACATCCAGACTGCTGGATTATAGCGACTCAGGAGATAGGATCAAGCTCTCATCTGACAACTATTATGGCACAGGCCTTTGCAGCCACCCTAGTTAAGAAAAAGGGGGCTTGCTTTCAGTGCGGTCACCATGACCCCACTTCCAGTCAGGGAGCCAGAGGACCCGGACACAGTCCCAGGTGCCAGAGAGGCTATCATCTCAAAAGGAATTGCCATTCTAAAACTCACAGGAATGGCACACCCCTGCCAAATTTAGATCTAAATAGGGATTTAAACTAGGCACGTGGCATCCCTCAGCCCTGCTTTCAAGAGGGAATCAAGTGGATCTCCAGCTCAGCACCACACCTCTGTTCTGTAAACAAGAGCCCAGCCCTGAACCCAACCCATCACTACACCGACCACTCCATGTAACAATAACAGAGGGTGAGCGGGATGGGGAGCATGTGATGTATGGAATATCCTAGTGTAAAAACATCTGGCTGGAGCAAGTGAATGATGTGGATTTAGAGCCTGAGATTTTGTGGACCACCCCTGTTTTAGAAAGGGACATTCTAGTATGACTTTAAAATTCTTTTTAAATGCTTGATAGATACAGGGGCAGACAAGACAATTTTAAGACAAGCAGAGGTTCCCCTGAGTTGGGAACTCCTTCCAGGGCCATGCCTACATGGCGTAGGAAGAGTAACACAAGTGTTCCTAACCCAAAATTTGTTTGTGTGGGAAGACCCTAATGGCACTACCGGACGTTTTTGTCCTTTAGTGGCCGACATTAGCACCAACTTATTAGGCAGAGATTTGCTGGAATATCTTGATGTGGTATCGTTCTCAGACACCACTTCTGCAGGGTGTCATTCTCACCTCTGAGACTTCTAGACCTGACCGACGTCCCCAATATCAACTGCCACTGTTTGTTATAGAACTTACCACTTAGATTGGCTTTCTAATGAGCCTGTCTGGGTGGAGCAGTGGCCTTTACCTAGGGAGAAGCTAGAAATCTTAAGGGAACTTTTCCAAGAGCAGTTGTCCTTGGGACATATTCATCATTCCCAGAGCCCATGGAATACCCCTGTTTTTCTGAATAAAAAACACTCGGGAAAATGGTGCCTCCTTTAAGACCTCTGTGCAGTTAATAAAACCATGATATGACTGGCCAGTTGTGTTTTGTGAGTGAGTGAGTTGAATGACTGAATTTTTTTGTACAACCCATTTTGCTCAGAGTACTCTGAAACTTAATTGACTTTATATAAAAATGCTGGACATAGCCATGATTTCTGGAGACATCCAGAAATAGTTCTAAAAATATTGATTTTTTTTAAGTCTTGGTATAAATGTGAAACTTTTAGTCTTGAAAACTGTGTGAGTAAAATGGTTCAACTAAGACTGTACAGATCTAAATTTGTGTTTGACATGATATGTCTTCGTAAAAAAAGTTTTTCTCCTCTTGTGTGTTATATACTACTTGTTTTAGTGTGTGTTTGAAGTTTTTTAAACATTAACTTTAAGGTTAAAAGTGTAATTTTGAAGCTACATTCTTACCAGGCAAAGTTAAATGAAGGAGTTTTCAACATGATTCTTAGAAAGGTAAAATTAATTTGCTAAAGTAAATGAGTATTTAGTGTAAAAGTGTAAATATTTAATGTGACAATTCATCATCTCCAAATTTAAAATACAAATTCTCTATACAGAACATTTTTGGAGGACCCCCAAAAATGCTCTGTGAACTAATCTTGTGGAAATTAATCAACAAAAAATCTGGCATTAATCTGGCATTGAAAATGTTATAAGAAACATTGTCACTAACATGTGTTAACTCTCTAAGTAACCTGAGTTTGTTTAAAGTCTAAGGTAGAAATCAGTTAAAAATCAATATATTTTAACTAAATTTGGTCTGAAGATCCTGCTGCACAGAGACTCCTACATGAGACTAAATAGGTTAACCTTTAAATTTACTTTCTTTAAATTCAAACAGAGAATTTCAAAATAGGTATCATACACCTAGAGTGTGTCTCCATCTTAAATGGGTGTGACAAAAGGTAGAAAGATGTTACTGATATGTAAAGCTCTCAAATACTTTCTCAATTAAAGAGGTAGAACCAGCCTGGGTGAATGATAGATCACACAATGGTTATGCTAATGATTCTCATGCCTGAGGCTTCTAACTCTGGTTTTTCTCTTTACCTTTCCACACTTTATTGCGCTTAAATTGTTTAAACTGTGTTAACACCATACTAGAAAGGCATTCCAAAATTATAGATACTTAAACCAATTCTAATCATTGAGTTATCAATTATAAAAAAGTCTAACTTGTTACAAGTTTTTTCTTTACAAATAAATTTTTACAATTTATGTCAAAGCCTTCACCTGAAAAAGCATCTGTGCATATGGGAAGATATTAAACTATATAGAAGTCCCGCCATATACAACTTATGTAAATTAACAACAGCATTCACATACTTTTCTACACTTAACTGGTGTATCTCATCTTGCCATTATAGGCCTGCCTTTGCCATCCAACAATTTAAAGACTTTTTTTCCTTTATAACATCACCCATACTACAGACATCTCTTACAACCCCCAAAGAGAAACTGTTGTTGAGAATGTCCACCAAACACCTAGGCCAAATTAAATAAAGATGAAAGGGGGGGATACATCCCCCCAATATTCAGTTGTCTAATGCACTAATTAATTAAACCTGTTTTAATATCTATAAAAATTTGAACCAGAAACCTTGCTAACCATGGGAAGCAGATTTGTATGTGTTTCTTTCACAGGAATCCCTGGAAACTATCTGGACCCCTGCCCTCTGACATAGCCCACAAGATGGCATTATGACAATGCCCCCCCAAAAACCTATGAGTTGACCTGGCACAATCTGAAGAACCTGATTCACAAAGTCCAAGGACAAAACTTTCCTACTGCCCTTCTCTCACCCATCACTATCTGCCCTTCCTGCTTCTGCTTCACCTGTCACCTTTTGGTGCTTTCAGCTCACTCTCTACAGAAAAGCAAAATTCCGGTGGCTGTCTTCCCCCACCAAGATAAGATTTTCGGTGTGTCTTCCCCTGGTCGTTGGCATTGGACTGACACTTCTATTGGACTTGCTGGTGGAGCTCTTGGACACTCCCTTTACACTGCTGGATTCTCAAGGACTGACTGCAGCAGTCCATGAACTTCACAGCCAGCTGTTTAGGCACTTTGCAAAGCCAGATCACCCCTCTCGCCCCTCAGCCTATCAGGCCCCTACTCCTCCGCCTATCAGGCAGCATCCCCTTTCACCCATCAGGCAGCCTCTTTCCACCTACCAGGCCTCACCTCAGCCTCATGCTGGCTCTTCCTACTCTTACTTATGACTCCCTGTCTTATTCCAGTACTTTTAAAAACACCTGCATGATATCATTCAGGTTTTTGCCCAAAAGGTTTCTGTTTACCCTTACACTGCTATTCCCCTGACAGAAATGGAGTCTTTTACAGACATTAACCCATTTACTATGGCCATTAGACAAATAGTAAGAGGGAGATGTCGGGAAATTGTGAGGATGTGGTTGAGCTTGACAGAGCTTGAACCTGAGGGGTGCATCTATCTTGTTAGTCTCTCTGTCTCTCTACCCAGAGGTTAAGCAAGAAGGGACAATAGTAACCCCAAAAGTGTGCCTTGTCCTATCAGACTCCCTGTCTCACAAAGTGCCCCACATTCCTGATATTATGGCCTTTAAATAAAAAGAAAGGGGGAGATATTGGGTATTATGTCAGCTCCCCCTGCTCCACCCTGCATTGCTGATACTATGGCTATTTACATAATCATTATTTGCCTGAAAGATCCCCACCCATTCCATTCCTTTGGTCTATCTTCTAGTCTTGCCCTGCCTGCAGGGTAACATTAGTCCCACCAGCTAAAACCATTGCAACAGTTGCTAAGGAAGTTTATACTTTCCCAGCCTACGTTTGCATTTCTCCACCCCATTTCATAGCCATTTCCATTTCCGATTTGGCACTTCTGGTTCTATCCTATAAAAGCATTGTCTCTGATCAATAAAGATTGCATTAATTCACACCATGTGTTTGGTTCCTGAGTCATCTATCTCCCACATCACTGAGTGAGTAGGGAGTAACAGCCCAGGATGGTTCCAGTCAAGTTCTCTCCAACCCAAAGAGTATGCTTCCTGGAAGAAGCACCCCCACTCTAGCCTGGCACATTAAATCTGTAATATAAATAACTGTTAATGGCTTAAACTCACCTATCAAAAGGCACAAAGTGGGAGGATGGATCAGAAAATATAACCCAACCATATGCTGCTTGCAAGAATCCCATCTGACCCAACAAGACAAACACAGGCTTAAAGTGAAAGGAATGAAAACTATCATACAGGCTAATGGACCACAAAAAAAAAAATGCAGGAACAGCCATTCTCATCTTTGACACAATAGACTTTAAATTCAATAAATTAATAAAAGATGGGCAAGGCCATTACATAACGATTAGAGGATCAATCAGCCAAGAAGACTTAACAATTATTAACATCTATGCACCCAATGAGGGACCATCTAAATGCATCCAACACCTACTGAAAAAACTATAAAAATACATCTGTAGTAATACAATAATAGTGGGAGACTTTAACACCCCACTCTCACACTTAGACAAATCAATGAAGCAGAAAAATCAACAAAGAAACAAGAGAATTAAATGAAGAGATGGACAGACTAGACCTCCTCGACATTTTCAGAGTTCTTCACCCCCAAAAAACTGGAATATACATTCTTTTCAAATCCACATAACACATACTCAAGGATAGACCACGTTAGGCCACAAAGAAAGCATCAACAAATTCAAGAGCACTTAAATCATCCCAAGTATCTTCTCAGACCACAGTGGAGTAAAACTAACATTTAACAAACAACAGAAAATTACTAAAAGACACAGAATTTGGAAACTAAACAACATACTACTTCAGAACCACTGGGTCAGAGAGGCAAGCAAGAAATTCAAATGTTTCTGGAAACAAACGAAAATGAAGACACAAGCTATCAAAATATTTGGGACACCGCTAAAGCAGTACTGAGAGGGAAACTCATAGCCATACAATCACATATTAAACAACAAGAAAAAGATCAAATACTGCACACCTTAAGGACTTAGAGGAAAAGGAACCCAAAAGCAACCAGAAGAACAGAAATCACTAAAATTAGAGCAGAAATAAACATCAAAAATAAGAGAACCACACAAAAGATTAATGATGCCAAATGTTGGTTCTTTGAAAAATTAAACAAGATTGGCAAACCCCTAGCCAGACTCACTAAGAAAAAGGGAGAAGACTCAAATTAATAGAATTGTAAATGATAGAGGAGATATCACAACTGACACCACAGAAATCCAAAAATCATGTGAAGCTTCTATGAAGAACTATATGCTACCAGCTAGAGAATCTGGAAGAAATGGAAGGATTCCTAGAAACATATACCCTTCCAAAACTGAACCAAGAAGAACTACAAAAGGTAAATACACCAATCATAGACAAAGATTAAGAATCTCCCCAACAACAAAAGTCCTGGACCAGATGGTTTTACAATCAAATTCTACAAAACCTCCAGGAAACAGTTAATACCTATACTTCTAAAGCTTTTCTACAAGATTCAAGAAACAGGAACACTCCCTTCCACCTTCCATGAAGCCAACATCACCCTGTTACCAAAAACAGATAGGGACACAACAAAAAAGGAAAACTACAGACCAATATCTCTCATGAAAATAGATGACAAAATATTAAACAAGATCCTGGCTAACTGGATACAGCAGTATATCAAAAAGATTGTTCATCAAGACCAAGTGGGATTTATTCCAGGAATGCAAGGCTGGTTCAACATACATAAGTCAATCAATTCCATTCACCACATCAATAAAAGCAAAAGCAAAAACCACATGATTACCTCAATAGATGCAGAGAAAGCCTTTGACAAAATCCAACACCCATCCATGCTCAAAACCCTACAAAAATGGGAATAGACAGGAAATTCCTCAAGATAGTGGAGTCCATATATAGCAAACCTATAGCCAACATAATACTTAATACACAGACTCTGAAAGCATTCCCCCTCATATCAGGGACTAGACAGGGCAGTCCACTATCACCATTACTCTTCAACATAATATTGGAAGTTCTTGCCATAGCAATCACACAAGAGAAATAAATCAAAGGAATACAGATCGGAAGGGAAGAAGTGAAGCTCTCACTATTTGCAGAGAATATGATATTATACATGGAAAAACCTAAAAAAATCCAGCAGAAAACTACTGGAAGTTATTAGGCAATATAGCAAGGTGTCAGGCTACAAAATCAACATACAAAAATCTGTGGCATTTCTCTGTGCAAACACTAAATCTGAAGAAGAAGGCATCCAGAAAACACTACCATTCACTGTTTCAGCAAAATCAATCAAATACCTAGGAATAAAGCTGACCAAAGAAGTGAAAGACATGTATACTGAAAACTATGAGTCGCTACTCAAGGAAATAGAAACTGATACCAATAAATGAAAAGACATCCCATGCTCATGGATTGGAAGAATAAATATCATCAAAATGAATGTTCTTTCCAGAGCCATATACAAATTTAATGCAATACCTATCAAAGTTCCACAAAGATTCTTTAAGAGACTATAACAAAAACTACAATCATTTATCTGGAACCAGAAAACACCTAGAATTGCCAAAACCATCTTGAGGAAAAGAAACAGAAATGGAGGCATCACACTCCCAGATATCAAACTATATTATAAGGCCATCATCATCAAAACATCCTGCTACTGGAACAAAAATAGTCACGTAGACCAGTGGAACAGAATTGAAATCCCAGAACTAAACCCCCACACCTATGGACATCTAATCTTTGGTAAGGGGACCCAAAGTATTAAATGGAGGAAGGAGCTCTCTTCAATAAATGGTACTAGGAAAACTGGGTTGTAACATGCAGTAGAATGAAACTGAACCACCTTATCTCACCAGAAAGAAAAATCAATTCCAAATGGATCAAAGACCTGGATGTTAGACCAGAAACAATCAAATACTTAGAGGAAAACATTGGGGGAACACTTTCCCACCTAAACCTAAAGGAAATCTTTGATGAAACAAACCCAATTGCAAGGAAGACTAAAGCAGAAACAAACCAATGGGACTACATCAAATTGAAAAGCTTCTGCACATCCAAAGAAACTATCACACAAACAAAGAGACCCCTAACAGAATGGGAGAAGTTCTTCACATGCCATATACCAGACAAGAGACTAATAACCAAGATATACAAAGAGCTCAGCAAACTTAGCAACAAAAAAACAAATGACCCCACCCAAAAGTGGGTAGAGGAAACAAAACATTCACTTCAGAGGAGATACAAAAGGCTAACAAACATTTGAATATTTCTTCCATATTGCGGGTTGTCATAGAAATGCACATAAAGACAACATTGAGATACCACCTCACTCCTGTGAGAATGGCATACATCAAAAAGAACAGCAGCAACAAATGCTAAAGAGGCTGTGGGGACAGAGGAACCCTTCTGCACTTCTGATGGGAATGTAAATTGTTCCAGCCTCTGTGGAGAGCAGTCTGGAGAACTCTCACAAGGCTAGACATGGACCTTCCATATGACCCAGTAATTCCTCTCCTGGGGATATACCCCAAGGACTCCATAACACCCAACCAAAACGAGGTGCGTCCACCTATGTTCATAGCAGCGCAATTCGTAATAGCTAAAACCTGGAAGCAACTTAGGTGCCCAACAACAGATGAGTGGCTGAGAAAGCTCTGGTATACATACAAAATGGAATTCTATGCAGCTATTAAATACAATGAACCCACCTTCTCTGACATATCTTGGATGGAACTAGAAGGAATTATGTTACTTATGCTAAATCAGAAAGATGAGTATGGGGTGATCCCACTCATAAACAGAAGTTGAGAATGAATAACAGAAAGGGAAACTAAAAGCAGGATCTGACTAAATTTGTAGTAAGACAACAAAGAAAAGCCCTGGGTGGAAGGTGAGGGTGGATGTTCAGCTTCATGGGGTGAGGGAGGGGACGGAGAATGGGATGGTAGTAATGGTGTTAAGAATAGTGTTTATGTACACTCCTATTAATTTGTAGTCACTATTTAAGTAGTATGAGGGGAAAAACTGATAGAATGTCTCAAACCTTTTAAAGAACAGACTGATTCTTTCTAATACATAGGCTTAGTCTTTGATATGTTGACTCTCTTAAAAACATAGTCTAGGGAGAACAAAAGCAACCGGTGGCATAGCAACATGTAAATAATGTCAATGGACACAAAATATGGTGATGTTGTGTATGACACAGCAAATCCTAACAAATGGATTTTTCAAAGTTAACCCAATTGCCAAACAATGTGATTATTGAAATAACTATCTATTGTCTTCTTAAACCCAAAGACAACAGGAATCTCCCACTTCCTCTATAGAGCCTATGTTTCTCCCAATCCTGGAACCTCTGGGGTGAGGCTTACTTTCCTGCATGCTTCTCTTAAGTCATACCAAATGATATTGCTTCCACTGATTCCAACCTAATCAATGCAAGGAATACCATCTCAGCATGCTTCAACTCAGACTGTGTCCAGAGATGTCAGGCATGGAATGCCAACTTCACCCTCATCACTTGGGTGATACCTTTCCTTTAATGGTATTCTCTAATTCTATTCCAAGTGGTTCACTTCCTAACAAAGTCCCAAAATCTAGATATAGGCCAGGTCCCCTTAGATAGAGCATACATTCACATGTATCCATAAATTAGGGGCAAATATATATATCTGAAAGCAAAAATACACAATAGTCTATAGTGAGTCAGTGTCAATTTCATAATGAAATAATGTCCACTTAGACACACTCCTCACCTACTTCCTATTACAGTTCTCTCGCTCACTCCAAAGCTAACCTTATCAAAGCAAGGACTGCAAAAGCTGAATAAGGGCAAGAGACTGGCATACTTTAACGATGACTCTTTAGTCACTATCAGGTCATTCCACAGCTGGGGCCCTAATCGGGGTGTCCAGAGACTCCCAAACAGACATGATGGGCCTAGACCTCGAATAAATCCCTCTCTCCATTGTTACTGGTCATTTCTATCAGAAACAACAAAATAGACCCCTTTGTGGGCCCCCATAGATCTTGCCCTCAACTTGGATCACCAATGGTAGAGTTGTTCCATCTTCCGAAGGGAGGATGCGCAACATACTCTATGCTATACCTGAGGAAGATGGGTTGATACTGGGGCAGCATGGAATATTCCTATTCATGACCACAGAATGTGAGCTCAGATATAGAGGGATGCAGAGGTTACACAGGCACCTAAGCTAATTATGGGCCCCATACCAAATAAAATCAATGGGGTTTACAGTCAACACTATTTACACCCCTCCCCCATATTAGGGCACTACTCTCTCCCCTGATCCAGCTTTCTGGTCCTTTTCCCAGCCATGACATCATCTCCCTAGACAATAACTTGGATCCACCTGCATATCTGATTTCAAGGTCAGGCAAAAAAAAAAAAAAAACACTAGTATAGCTACAAGCCCTTTGAAATATAACTAAAGTATGACTACTAGCTATCTACAAAATGGAGAACTCCCAACACTTCATCTGCACTATTTCAGCCTTTGGGCCCATGATTGTTCAACAATTTGTTTGGCTTTGAATGTTAACTCTCTTTTCACCCACCAGGTTCCAGATGCTAGCAGGATGCTGACCAGACTTCCCTGGACAGACAACCCCACCAATGTGCCTTGGAGCTTTGCTTCCCTAGAGCCCTTCACCACTAGGGAAAGAGACAGACAGTCTGGGAGTACGGATTGACCTGTCAACGCCCATGTTCAGCAGGGAAACAATTACAGAAGCCAGACCTTCAATCTTCTGTATCCCACAATGATCTTGGGTCCATACTCCCAGAGGGTTAAAGAATAGGAAAGCTATCAGGGGATAGGATGGTATATGGAGGTCTGGTGGTGGGAACTGTGCAAAGTTGTACTCCTCTTATCCTATGGTTTTGTCAGTATTTCCTTTTTATAAATAAAAAAATTTTAAAAAAAGATATGCAGTCAGCATAGCCCAAACTATGTAATATGTAGTTATGACCCATGGTTGGTTGAGCCCAAGGATGTAGAACTATAGATATTGAGGGTAATTATACTAATTTAGAAGACCATTTGTGAAAAAAAAAAGATTTCTTTCAATAAATTTACCACTTAAAGGCAAGGAGATAAATAATGAGTAAGGATGAGTTTTGTGAACGTTAACTCCTTTCTGTTATTTAATAGGGAAGAGAGAAATGGGTGACTTGGGAAAGACCTGACTAGGTATTTCTTTAGAAATGAGACTTGGACAGTGAAAAGCACCAATTGGGGAAAGTTCTGAAGATAGAACATCCAGACTGAAGGAATCTGTGTGCAAATATCCTAACTAGGAATATAAGTAACATGTCCAAGGGAGATACACAGAAAAAAAAAAAAAAAAAGCGACAGCTGAAGTAAAAAGAGAGCTCTAGAATAAGGTCAGTGTGACAGTAGGGAAACTTTGTGGTCATAATGAGGAGAAAGGCCTTTGGAAAAAGTTCAAAATGAGTTAAGTCAAAAAGCCTAATCTGGAGTCCGAGGGTAGTGCAGCGGGTTAAGCACATGTGGTATGAAGCGCAAGGATCAGCTTAAGGATCCCAGTTTGAGCCCCTGGCTCCCCACCTGCAAGGGTGTCGCTTCACAAGTGGTGAAGCAGGTCTACAGGTGTCTGTCTTTCCCTTCCTTTTTCCATTTCTCTCTGTCCTATCCAACAACAATGACATCAATAACAATAATAATAACAGTAACAAAGGCAACAAAAGTGAATAAGTAAATAAATAAATATTAAAAAATAAATAAGCCTAATGTGGGCCAGGGAGATATCAGTGTGTTAGGTCACAGGATCTGCATGCCCAAGAATATGGATTTAAACCCCATATGCCAGTTCTGAGCAATGCTTTGGTCTCTTTTCTCTCATAAAAATAAGCCTTGAAAATACATCTACTTTAAGAGCTCTCTGATCTCCAGGGAGCCTGAATTATGATGGATTTTAGTAGAAGCAGACACTAAGCCTAAGACTATAAATTCAGACTATATGGGTTTGTCTTCATATCTTTGTCTAATGCAAAATAAACCTAAGTGGCTGTAATGTTGGCTAAATTCTAGGTAAGAATTTTCATTCATATACTCATCTAATTGTTTTGTTTGTTTGTTTGTCAATTTACCAAACAATCATATTGGTCAGTCTAAGATGGTTTAAGAGCTTCTGGTTTCCAGATGATCTAAAGAAGCTTACTAGCTTCTGTTCATTACCTATTCGCAGAGTAGTATTTCCTCTGTGATGTTTTAAAAGAGATTTTGTGGAGCTAAAGAAAAAAAAAGTCTTTGCTTTCCACACTGACATCTGCATTACTTACTTGATGTACTTTTCATTATTGAGAAGTTTTTAATTCAAGGTGAAATAACTCAGTGGACATCTCACTTGTAATTGACTTGTAAAAGCCAACTTACTAAACAAAGAGTTGAAAAATATACAATTGCTAAATTACACAAAAGGTATTTTGGAAATAGAACTAAATTACACCTAAGTTTTTCTGGATAACCTCTAACTATGGCCTCTTTGTTCATCTTTATTTGCTAACTGTTCTTTTTCTTGAAAGCTTGTATTAGAACAGGGGGGTTAGTATAGGTAAGTCAATGAAATAGCATTGAAGCAGCTAATTTTATTGAAGCGCATTTGATATACTTTCTTTGCTTCTCAGTAGTAGAAGTTGATATGAATGGGTAGATTTCCTGTATGTTGTTCCAGTTTTTTTTTTTTTCCAATAAACTACAAGTTAAAAAAATATTGTAAATTTTGGTAGATAGACAAAACTTTCCAAGGTACTGCGTTTTTAAAGTGTCATATTGATTCTCTTTATACAGCTCCCTGCTATAATATACAGCCACCTGTATCTTCCTTTACAAACAAAAGATATATTTTGCCAGGAGATATCTTACCTACTAACGTTTGAGCCTTAACCTTGTGTGAAGGTTCAGACTTCAACTCTAGAACTGAATGTCACACTACCCAAAGGGTCAGTTATTGATTCTCTTTTCTATATATACCAGGAATAAGCCTTTTCATCAGACTTTTCACTTTGATCTCTAGTATCTGTCTTCCCCTCCTCTGTGTTTATATATCAGTTGCTGCACTCTTCACTCCTCTGATCACTGTTATGAATTTTTCTGTAACCTTCATAATTTCTGTGAACTTTCTGCAGTACTCCTCCACAGTTCTTTTCATTAGATAAACATCTCCATTACCATAATTTTCAGTAGGAAGTTTATTTAGCTCTCTTTAATGCAAGACTTTCTTCAATCTGCTATCTTGGACCTATGTGCAAGTGATGTACTTTGAGTGTTGAAAAGATTTCTCTCTCTCTCTCTCTCCCACCTTCCCTCCCTCCTTCCCTCCCTCTCGTCTCTCCCTCTCCTCTCTCGCTCTTCCTCTCTTTCCCTCTCTCTTTCTCTCTCTCCCTCTCTCTTCCCCTCCTCCTCTTTCTCCCCCCTCTTTCTCTCATGCCCTAACATGTGACTGTTCTTAATTTTCCTGAATAAAAGTTTAAAGTGCCTGAAAAAAAAAAGTGACAATAGAAGCCATTAGTACTCACCATGAAGCAAAAAGTGTTTTGAAGATTTTTTTTCACCCTGCATTTGAATGACTATTAATTAAAAAAAAAAACTGTGGCTTGATTGGGGGTGGGGTGTGTGTGTGTGTGTGTGTGTGTGCGCAGTACCACACCTGGTAGAGTGCACATGTACCATGTGCAAGGACCTAGGTTCAAGTCTATGGTTCACACCTGCAGGAGAGAAGCTTCACAAGAGGTGAAGCAGTGCTACAGGTGTCTCTCTTTCTCCCTTTCTACCTCCCCCTTCCCTTTTAATTTCTGTCTCTATACAATAAATAGTAAATGAATAAAACATATATTTTTTAATTTTTAAAAAAGAAAAACAAAAAGATTGCCTATAGATCCTAACAGTCAACACTGTAGGTTAGAGGTTCAAATATTATCTAAGTAAGTAATATAGTCAAATGCATTCTTTCTTTTTATTGTTACATTTTTAAATATTTGTTTTGCTTATTCCAAATCAACTTTGAATTTCACATGAAAGAGAGAAATCAGAGGAATTAGGCAGTAATGCACCAGATTAAGCACACATAGTACAAATTGGAATGACCAGCTAAAAAATCCTAGTTAGAGCCCCCGGCTCCCCACCTGCAGGGGGTGGTCACTTCATAAGTGGTGAAGCATGTCTGTAGTTGTCTATTTTTCTCTCTCCCTCTTTATCCTCGCCCCCTTCTCAATTTCTCTCTGTCTTATCCAATAAAATGGGAAAAAATAATGGCCACCAGGAGCAATGGGTTCACAGTAGTGGCATCGAGCCCTAGAGACAACCCTGGAAGCAAAAAAGAGAGAGAGAAAGAAGTGGGGAGGAGAAAGAGGGAGAGAGAAAGAGACAAGTCAGAGGATCATTATAGTATACATGGTACAGGTGACTGAATCACAACCCTCCAGTAAGGCCCAGGTTCAACCAGTTGAATTATCTCCTAAGTCACTTTTCACATTTTAGAATATATGATCTACTAGATTTAAGGTAGTTAGGGATATGCCAAGTACATGGCAAATGTTGATGTGCTGATTTTCTTAGTAAGGTTCAGTACTGCCTTTAATTATGGCTCTTGTAGTTACTACCAGGCCATCCCATTATATGGGGCCCTAGTCAGGGAATCCTTGGATTCCCACATAGATATGGTGGGCCTAGACATCTAACAGATCTCTCTCTCCACCACTGCTGGTCATCTCCATTAGGAACAGCATCATGGACCATATTGTGGACTTCTAAAGGACCTTGCCTTCAGTGTGGAGCAACAATGGTAGGGACTGTCCCACTCTCTCAAGGGAGGCTGAGTAACATACTCTGTCTGCCGCTTGAGAAAGACTGGTGCTAAAATGAGTGAAATCTAGAATTTTCCTAACTATGGCCACAGAATGTGAGCTCATATCTATAGGGATGCAGGGGTTAAACAGTCTCCTATGCTGAATATGGATCCCAAGTCAGATCTATGGGGTTTACAGTTAACAGTATTTATAATCTTTTCCCATTTGGGGGAGCTACTCTCTTCCCTGATCCAGCTTTCTAGTCCTATTCTCAACTCTGACACCATCTCCCCAGACAATAACTTTAGCCCACCTGCAAGTTAGCTTTCAGGCTCAGGCAAAAAATGGTAAAGTCACAGGCCCCTTGGAATACACCTAAAATAGACTTCCTAGCTTTTTCCAAAATGGAGACCCCCAAATCTCACGTGATAAATTCTTACTTTTAGGTTCCTGACTATTAAACAATTTCTTCTACATTATATCTTAATGCTTTTCAGTCATCAGGTTGCAAATGCTACCATGACACCAATCTGAATTCCCTGGGAAGATGACCTTAACAATGTGTTCTAGTACCCCACCTCTCTAGAGCCCTGTCCCACTAGGGAAAGATAGAAGCAGACTGGGAGTATGGATCAACCTGTCAATGCTCATTTCCAGTAGAGAAGCAATTGCAAAAGCAAGACCTTCCACCTTCTACACCCCATTATGATCCCGAGTTCATGCTCCCAGAGGGATAAAGAATAGGAAAGATATCAATGGAGGGGATGGGAAGTGGAACTCTGGTGTTGGGAATTGTGTGGAATTGTACCCCTCTTACCCTATGGTCTTGTCAATTGTTATTAAATCAATTAAGAAAAATGGAGGGAGAAAGTAGATGCAATATTGCAGGGAAAACACATGTGTGTTCCTCTAGTTTGCTAAAGAAAGTATTTCTAGGGGTCGGGCCGTTGCACACCTGTTTGAGCACACGTTACAGTGCACAAGGGCCCAGGCGCAAGCCTCTGGTGCCCACATGCAGGGGGAAAGCTTTGCAAGGTGAATTAGGGCTGCAGGTGTCTCTCTCCCTCTCTATCTCCCCCTTCCTTCTCAATTTATGCCTATCTCTACCCAATAAATAAATAAAGATAATTTAACAAAAAAGAATTTCTATTTACCCAAGTGTAACTAAAACCAACTTGATAATATTCACAGGAGCATCTACCCAACTGATACTACCTAAGCAAATTAAAGCTTTAAATGAATTAAGCTACTTCTAGCAGGTCCATTGGCTGTTAGGGTGGGGCTGAGAGAAAAGGACAGAAATCTTGACCACAATCATTAAATTTCTTCAAATGTTCTAACAAGTTATTGTGTCTTGAAACATGACACTTGGCTGGGCATTGTTATTTTTCTAGAAAATTGAGTTGAGATTCCAGATTGAAGGCGTCCTAATAACATGTACAAACAACAACAGTGTGGCTCCTTACCCTGTCAAATCAACAGGAGTCTAATTTTAGAGACCAAGATTTCCTACAGAGAACACTTAAAGACCCCATAACATTTGGAGGCCTTCTGTAACACTTTATTTTTCATGAAAGAAAGGGTACAAAGAGGAAAGATACATTAACCAAAATAAAAAATAATAATAATAATGTTCTCTGAAGAATACAAATTGTTCTTTAACCAGAGGGTGGAAATCTCCAAGGAAGCTCCTTAAAGGGAATGTTTACATTCATCTTTCTATATAAAAGGACTCATCTAACAATGTATTACAAACAAAAAAACCTCACCACTGTTGATGATCTCAGCTGGAGTGAAAGGACAGAATGCAGGCCAATTTATTACCAACTGGTTTTAAAAAAAGTTTTAGGCCCTGATCCAGGAAGAAAGGAAAAAGGGAGAGGTCTCAAGTATAGAAAGCAGGAAACACATTTTCTGATCATCAACTATGAACAAGCTCTGTGCTTGGCATTTTACAGAAGTTTTCTTATTTAACAATAAAACTAACTTTATGGTAAATGTGGTTTGCAGTGAAGGAAAGTAAATCCAGTGAGCTGAGCAGCTTGTTCCTGGTAAAGTCACACAGCTCATGTCACATAAGCCTGAGTTTAATCCTACAAAGCCAGTAAAAGACTGAAAGATAAGGGCAACAAAAGGGAACAAATAAATAAAATAAATAAATATAAAAAAAGGCTGAAAGATACATAAAGAAATTTACTGATCTGTTTTCACATCTTCATTTCAAAACTCAAAGAATACAAATGGACATCATTTTAAGGTTTTCTCCCCAGTCCTACATATTACCTAGATAGAATTCACAAGTCTAGGGGCCATGCAAGTGGTAGTACACACATTATCATGTATAAGGACCTGGGTTTGAGCAACAGCTCCTCACCAGCAAAGAGGAAGTTTCACAAGTAGTGAAGCAGGTCTGCAGGTGTTTCTCTTTTCTCTCTACTTCTCTATCTTCCCTGCCCTTCAATTTATGTCTTATAAAAAATAATAATAAAGTTTATTGGGAGTGGTAGATGGATACCTTGTGCCCTAGCAATAACTCTGGTGACAATAAAAAGATAAATTATAAAAAAAAATTCACAAGTAGAATATACCAGCCATGTGATGAACCTTGAAGTCAATTTCAGATATTAGGCTAGTTAGATTCTTTTAATAGTTATTTCTGATCTTAAACTACATGATGGCATTTCAACTCCCTATAAACTGTTAAGTGAACGATTAAATGCACTGATGTCAAAAAATTAAAGGCTCAGCTTCAGAGTTTACAAATAGGAAGATGGTGGAGCAAATATTGCTCTCAAACCTGTTTTACATGGTCAAAATTGGGTTTGAATTTAACAAGTTATACAATCCCAGTTTGCTAGGGGCTTTGCTTTCCCCCTCCCTATGATCTTAAGCCGAGTAAGATTCACATATTTATGTTACCTGCTTGACCCTTGGCGGTATCTGAGTTTTTAATCCCTAGACACAATATTGCTGCAAGTTTCTTCTAGTTCTCATACTCTATGATTATTTGATTTGGGATGACTGAAATATGTACTCAGAGCCATCAAACCACTAAAGAAAAAGATCTAACTCATGATTTGATATGAAGAAAGGGAATTTTTTTAAGGCAGAGACTTTCTGATCTCCAAAATACATCAGTACTTGTGGAAAAGGAACATAAAAATGTGGCAATTTCTTAGCATTAACTGGAGTGAAATCCTTGTATTTTTTAAAACTTTTTAAAATTAATTTTAATTTTGAGAGAGATGCAGAAAGAGAGACACAGAAACACCAGAGCACTGCTCAGTTCTGGTTTATGGTGGTGCAGGGGATTGAACCTGGAATTTAGCAGCCTCAGACATGAGAGTCTGTTTGCATAACTATTATGCTGTCTCTCATGTGAAATTCTTGTATTGTAATCACATGTCAAACAATCAATGGGTATCAGCTAAACTATGAGAAGTATAGAGGCACAGCATATGTTTTTCTTTTATAAGTCAAAGAGAAATTTTTCATCTGGTTTTTGAATTAACAAATACACGAACTTTTAAGTGCACTGCTTATCTGGGTCCCTGAAAAGTGATAGACTTAAGAGTGCTAAGTCAGGGCTGCAGAAAGAGTATAGTTGTTCTGCAAAAGACTCTCATGCCTGAGGCACTGAGGTCCCAGGATCACTCCCATGCACTCCCACAAACCAGACCTGAGCAGGGCTCTGGTGTCTTTCTCTCTGTATTTCTCTCATTAAAATAAATAAATAAAATGTTTCTTTAAAAAGTAATGATAAACCAAAACTATTTTCCTACTAAATAAAACAAAATATGTGTATTCTGGGAAATCAAAAAAAAAAAAATGAAGGTCCTATCATTTTTTGCTGTACTGTATTAAATGTAGCACAAAGTAGGTGATTGATGATAAAATAGGATACTTTAAATTTTTTATGAAATTAAAAGCCATTCATCATGCCCCAGAGACTGAGATAAGGTGAGCATGTTATCCTTGACTATTTCTCCTCCATCTTCTCGCCATTATAAGAATTCTAACCCAGAAAGTCAAATTATCCCCTACATTTCAGATACAGCACTCTTTTAATTTTGGTACTATCAGGCAAAATGTATGTGCTCACAAAGATGAAGCATGTGGTGGACATCTATTATCTTTGGATAATGTGTCTGATAAACAGCATTCAATAGTATGGCATCACAACTGGTTGACAAGAGTGTTTACAATAATATCCAACACATAGCAAGTGCTCAGTATTAGATATTTATCGTTTCTACGATCATTATTTTGCCTGAGACAGTAAAAGCCTTCTTCATTAGAGAACTTCCAATACTATTAACTGATATTTTCTGATACAACATCACTTTGCAGTTGAAATAAATATTTGAGAAATCTTCAAGTTCGCAAATGGCAGCGTGGGAGGGGGGACTCTCAGAATTCTAGGCAGTATATACATGTCAAAAGAAATTGGTACTGGGCAGTGAGGTGGTTTTCTTTGCTCACTGCATAGCACTCAGTCAGTTTAGTTTGTCTCTGAACTCATGAACTGCATCTGTTACATAGCCTTACCTACTAAAGTGATCAGCTTAAATCTCATTATTGTCTGATTAGCAATGCTCATAGCATTAATTAAAGTAATAACTACTTATGTATTAGTTAGAAAAATGTTAATTATCACATACTCCCCAAAGCTATACATCATTTAAGTCCTCAGTAAATTGAGAGCCTTGCAAAGATGTTTGATAACCACAAGCATGTAGCGGATTAGGAAAAGACATTTAGAAATGAACTTCTCTGTGGACTAGAGTTGATGTTTGTTGATTGCTTCCATGTGATCTCATCTGTTATCATCCCTATTATTTTTCAAGTCCATTTTCTTCCTTCCCAACTGTGAAGGAGCAACTTGGATATTTTTTTCTTATCACTATTAGGTGCATAGGTCTTGCAGACACTGGCTCATAATGGGCATTTGTATACCAGAGTGTCGTAATGGCTACTTAAACACCACTGTTGCATCATAATGGTTATTTGTATACCACTATTATGTAAATAAATGAATTAAAGTACCATTGGTGTGTTCACTGGGAAATGCATTGACCTTTTGAAAATTCATCAAAATCAAGTTTAGTGATTCCAACTCTACTACTTTCTGGATAATAATATAAAAAATGGTCATGTAAGATAACAAGAAAGTCTTTGATATATATATATCCTCCAGGGTTATTGCTAGAGCTCAGTGCCTACACTACAAATCCACTGCTCCTGTGGCCATTTTTTTTTTCCCGATTTTTTAGATAAGACAGAGAGAAATTGAGAGGGGAGGAGAAGATAGAGATAGGGAGAGGCAGATAGACACCAGCAGACCTGCTTCACTGCTTGTGAAGCAGTCCCCCTGCAGATGGGGCAACAGGGGGCTCAAACCGGGATCCTTGAGAGGGTTCTTGTGCTTTGTACTATGTGCACTTAACACGGTGTGCCACTTCTGAGATATAATTTCCCCTAAATAATTATGTACCCTGACTTTGAAAATTTCCCTATATCCTAATTTTTTTAAGATTTTATTTTAATTTAATTTAATTATAGAGATACAAAGAGGAAGACCAGAACACTGCTCATCTATGGAATGTGGTGGTGGTTCTAAGGATTGAACCTAGGACCTTGGAGTCACAGGCATGAAAGGTTCTTTTTGAAAAATAATTATTCTGTCTCCCTACCTGACATTCTAAATTTTTGAAGACACTTTCTGTAAGAATTTCAATTAAACTTATTGCAATTTCTTTACCAGTAGAACCCATTGTAGAGTCAGAGTGAGAAGGGAAAGCAGAGTCCCTGTGTGACTTTTTTTTTATTTAAGAAAGGATAAATTAACAAAATCATAGGGTAGGAGGGGTACAACTCCACACAATTCCCACCACCCAATCTCCATATCCCACCCCCTCCCCTGATAGCTTTCCCACTCTCTATCCCTCTGGGAGCATAGACCTAGGGTCATTGTGGGTTGTAGAAGGCGGAAGGTCTGGCTTCTGTAATTGCTTCCCCGCTGAACATGTGACTTTTACTCAGCCTCACATCTATTCATGAGGAAAGCATTTTGGACCTAAAGTGTATGTGAACAAACCTAGGACCAGAGTAAGAAAGCTAGCCTTAAGTTAAATAGCTATATGTAGAATATCTGGAGTTCAAATTACATCTCTCTGGATCCAGAGTTCTTTTATTATGAAAATTTGCTAAATGAATAAAATTATATTAACATAGGTTTGTAAATTAGGAAAAGGAAACTTTAACAAACTGATAGTTTAATGATTTAAAATGAAGGCCCAGCCTTGACATACAGTATTAGTGGACTTTTATTCAAATTATTACTGATAAAAAAAATCTCACTGCAGATGTGAAAATATTTCCCCTTCATCAGAAAGACTGATACTATAATTGCGATTACAGCAATCACACTATGAAGTACTGTTAACATGTTGCATTTTTGCTCTAAATACCTAAAAATTATTTTCCCATATTTGTATATGGAAAATAAGCTCTATCATACAGACAGAAAAGGATATGACCTTGTATTGCATTTTCTCATGTAACAAACCTAATATAACATTAACTGTCACTATTTAGTTCAACATAAAGGAAAACACAATTTCCTAGGACAATTTTTTCTTAGATTATTTTTATGTCCAAATTAGCAAGTGATGGGAGTCTTTTAAAGTAGGGGGTAAAGGACTTGAAGAATTACTAGACACTAGTGTTAAATATGTCCGGATAAAGATCTTGCACTTTTTTTTCCTTTTTTTTTTTAATTTAAGAAAGGAGACATTAAAAAAATCATAGGATAGGGGGGATACAACTCCACACAATTCCCGCCACCCAATCTCCATATCCCATCCCCTCCCCTGATAGCTTTCCCATTCTCTATCCCTCTGGGAGCATGGACCCAGGGTCATTGTGGGTTGAAGAAGGTGGAAGGTCTGGCTTCTGTAATTGCTTCCCTGCTGAACATGCATTGACTGGTCAGTCCATACTCCCAGTCTGCCTCTCTCTTTCCTTAGTAGGGTGAGTCTCTGGAGAAACGGAGCTCCAGGACACATTGGTGGTGTCTTCAGTCCAGGGAAGCCTGGCCAGCATCCTGATGGCATCTGGAACCTGGTAGCTGAAAAGAGAGTTATCATACAAAGCCAAACAAATTGTTGAAGAATCATGGACCCAAAGGTTGGAATAGTGGAGATGAGGTGTTGGGGGGTACTCACTGCAAACTCTAGTGTACTACTGCTTTCAGGTATATATTTTGCACTAGTTTATGAATAAGCGTGAACATATGCTCTCTCTCACAGAACCTGGTGTATATCTAGGTTTTGGGAATTTGTTAGGAAGTGAACGACCTGGAATGGAATTAGAGAATACTATGAAAGGAAAGGTCTCACCTGTGTAATGAAGCTGAAGTGTTGTCATTCCACACCTGAAGTCTCTGGACGCAGTGAGCTGAAGCATGTTGAAGTGGCACTCATTGTGTTGATTAGGTTGTGATCGGCAGATGCAATATTATTTGATAAGAATTGGGAGAAGCATACGGGAAAGTGGGTCCTACCCTAGGGTCCCAGGACTGGGGGAAGTTTAGGCTCTATAATGGAAATGTGAGGTTCCTGCTGTCTTAGGGTTCAGGAAGACAATGGATAGTTACTGTTATCATCACATTATTTGGTAATTGAGTTAACTTTCAGAAGTCCCTTTGTTAGAAATACAATCGACTTTCTCCCTCTCATATTAATTAAACAGTGATTTATATGACTACAATTTAACAGGAGTGTACATAAACACCATTCCCACCACCAAAGGATTGTGTCCCATCCCACCCACCCCCACCCCCACCCTCACCTCAGCCTGCCCAGGAAGCCGCATGTCTACCCTCTCCCTCACCACAGGGTTTTTACTTTGGTGTCCTACTTTTAATTTAGTCAGATCCTGCTTTCTGATCTTCTTTCTCAACTTCTGTTTATGAGTGAGATCATCCCATACTCATCTTTATCTTTCTGACTTAGCTCACTTAACATAATTCCTTCTAGCTCTGAGCAAGATGGGTCAGAGAAGTTGAGTTCACTGTTCTTAGTAGCTGCATAGTATTCCATTGTGTATATATACCACAGCTTTCTCAGCCACTCATCTGTTGTTGGGCACCTGGGTTGCTTCCAGGTTTTAGCTATTATGAATTGTTCTGCTATGAACATAGGAGTACACACCTCTTTTTGGTTGGGTGTTATGGAGTCCTTGGGGTATAATCCCAGGAGAGGAATTACTGGGTCATATGTAAGGTCCATGTCTAGCCTTGTGAGAGTTTTCCAGACTGCTCTCCACAGAGGCTGGACCAATTTACATTCCCACCAGCAATGCAAGAGGGTTCCTCTGTCCCCATAGCCTCTCCAGCATTTGTTGTTGCTGTCCTTTTTGATGTACACCATTCTTACAGGAGTGAGGTGGTATCTTTGTGTTGTCTTAATTTGCATTTCTCTGACAATCAGTGACCTGGAGCAGTTTTTCATATGTTTGTTAGCCTTTTGGATCTCTGCTGGAGTGAATGTTCTGTTCATATTCTCTGCCTATTTATGGATGGGGTCATTTGCTTTTTTGTTGCTAAGTTTGCTGAGCTCTTTGTATACTTTGGTGATTAGTCTCTTGTCTGATGTATGGCATGTGAAGATCTCCTCCCATTCTGTGAGGGGTCTCTTTGTTTACAGAAGATGAGAGTTGCCCCTTTAATAATCATTGGGACATATCTGTCATATTCTACACTCAGAATTCTCTATTGAAATACTGTTAAGAGAACTGTATTCCTTCCCCAGGCCCCGGGAATTCCAAGAGCTAGATCACTACACAAGGAAATATTGTGCTCACCCAGAGAGAGGTGGAAGTTAATCTGCTAAGCCATTGTCCTGTTCTTTAAAAACACCCACTGATGGTATGATTATTTTTAATAAAACTTTGTAACTCTTCAGAATTTAATCTGGAAAAAAACTGCTCATTAAAGTGAAAGAGAGAGAGAGACCATTCTATTTCAGATAATCTATCATGCTTGAAGGGTAAACAAGTATTTGTAAATTGGTACACTGAATGACAGGCCAGCAGATTTGAAGCCAGCTGTCACCTTTTATTAGTCACACCCATAAATCCATCCTGAGACTGGGAATGTTCCCAGTGTTCCAGTCTCACAGAAGGGGCACTGATTGGAACCACTGAGGGAAGATGCCATTCCCCCTTCACAGTGCATTTTATTTGGAAGTCAGAGGAATTGTGTGTCATCTCTGGATTGACCATGCACAATTTTGTAAGAGTAAACTGATGGTTTATGATTTCTCCTTCCTTTCCTCAAACTGTCTGCCTTCCAATCACATATTTAGACACTGGTATTGATGTACATTTTTTATCTGAAAGCCAGCAGACCTCAGCAGCACAATACTTCTGTTCTGCGCGCACACACACACACACACACACACACACACACACACACACACACGGAAGGATAAAGAAAGAAAAGTAGTAGCTCTCCCCTCTCCTTACTAGAGTTCACACGCTTGCAACATGACTGAAGTATAGCAACTAAAGCTAAGCCTTTATGTTTTCCTATCAATATGAATTTTAAAAGTCATGTCATCAAGGACACACCATCTTCAAATATATTTTCTTGCCTGCTTAAGTACTGCTGCTGAGAAGAAGCTGGGATGGCTGCAACAGCTCTGCAGTCCAGGGCACTCTGGTGCTCCAATTCTTTCCTCACTCACTAGCAGAGGCAGTGAATTTAACACCCAGATTTGCTCTGACAGGTTGACAACTGATATCACAAGACCACAGCTAAGAGTGGTTTATTACTTTTAGTGGGATTTATTTAATTCAGTCTCACAGCCTGAGGGTGGGGTAAAGATTTAACTTGAAATTAAATTCCAGCAGGAGACCTTTTAATATAAGAAAAATGGGCAGAAAGATAAATGACATGCTCAGTTTCAATGAGTTTTTTACAAAATGAAAAAAAAAGTATATTTAACATGGAGAAAAAAAATCCCAAAGAACACTTCAGTTGTTTGACAGATAGCAAAGAAAAAGTATAAATGAACCAGTAATGGTGATATAACTTAAAATAATCTAAAGAAAAAAATTTAATACGCTAGAATTTTTCTAGTCCATTTGGAAAAAAAAAGTCCCAGTTTATGAATGCTTTCTGTCAATGCCTGAATAAGTTGATAAGAAAGCCTAAGTGTTCTATTGTTTAACATTAAGCTACACAATAATTCTGGACGAAATGAGAGGCTTTAAACAAAATGGGTGGAAATTACTCTGGTTTTTAGCTTAAATATTGTGAATATTTATACCTTAAGTTTTCATATGTCATAGTTGTATGTAGTACTAGTTTATTTTATGAGGAGAGGAAATAATGAGTCATACCTTAGCATGTAATCCAACCAGAGTCCTACAAGTTATCATAATTGATACATACTGGGTAATTCTGTTCATGGTACTCTTATATTCCGCTTACATATAGAATTGGAGAATAAAAGTACATTATGTTGGAGAGAGATTTGAATGGCACTGATATATTTTGCCCTCTGTGGTAATATTTTGGTGACATATATTTTCTCTTGTAAAGAAGTATGACTATTTCACAAAAGTCTATTATATTTGAATGTTTTTCAAAGACATATCCAATTTTGAGACTTTTGGGAAATCAGTGTTGAAAAAAAAATCTGTAACAAGAAGAATAACCATTTGACTTACTTTATGCTGGGGACTTTCCTCTTTAAACCAAGTTTTAGAATTGTGACTCCATATCAGACCAGACTGAGGGTCTATACATGCAGTGGCAAACCTGCCTCTAGACACAAACATAAAAGCCATGCCACTTTTTGCTTATTAAAAACATATAATTATTTGCCTCTCTCTTGTCTTTTGGAACCCAAAGTTTTCATGACTTTCTGAGACAGCCTTCTTTAAAACCATTCACCCATCTGTTTTGGAGTTGCCCTACCTACCTCTTCCTCATGAAACCCTATGATCTGTTCTTTGGCTCTAAGTGGTTAAAATTTTATCAGACACTTTCGGTGTCCCCTGTCATCTTGGTTTTTGACAAACGTACTTGTCTCAGTGATTGTTTCCTAGTAACCTTAAGCCAATGATTAAGTACTATGATACAAGCACCTTAGTAAGTGCTTAATTTCTTCGACACTTAAGTGACTGTTAAACATTATACAAGCTTCCTGAATTTTGAAATCAGATTGGACTATATACTCTTTCACTGAAAGGAAAGTAAAAAAAAAAATCAACTTTTAATGTTGTGCATCTGTTACCTTTTTTTGAATATTTTATCTATCTCATAGTTTCTCTTTGAATTTTCAGTGGAGTAACTGCAATATTCAGTGTTAGACTATGGGGTTAAAGTGTCATCTCTGTTAATGATACTGAACTTCAATTGAGATGCTCATTGTTTTCCCAGAGAACTGACTGTTGGTGCCAATTTCACACAGTGTGAAGATATTTAGAGACAGCAATTATGTTGGTAGTTTGGATGCTCTGATACAATTTATCATCTTTCATTCCAGAAAATGATCAGTCTTAGTTAGAACCTAACTAATTTTCATTGGCTTATCCAAAGTCCAAGGACCCCAGGGACAATTTCATTCAACCCCACTGATTTAAAGTTAACAGTTTCTTTTTTCTAATCTCATTGTCATCTATCAATATTTTTTTTCTTTTTTTAGAAAGTATGTGAGCAGGGACAGTCACAACTCTGATCCAGTATAGGATTAAGCCTTCTGAAATAACAATGTTTCTGACCATTTGGGTAGCAAACACTTACCTTTCTCCAGAACCTAGCACTCCCTTCTTAACTTTCACCTACTCTCTCAACCTAAACATACAAGACCCACTGCAATGAGCATTTTTCACTTGCCTTATGTAAAAAATCTATGACCATCCTTGTCTAGAACCTTGTTTATAATGTATTTTATTTTTGTTTTAATGAGAGAGAAGAGAGATAGAGATATAAAGATATTAAAGGGAGGAAGACAGAAAAATAGAGAGTGAGAGAGATAGACCCCAGAGCATTGCTCAGTTCTGGTTTATGGTTGTATGGGGAATTGCACCTCGGCCTTTAGAGCCTCAGACAGGAAAGTATTTTTGCACAATCACTGTGTTGTCTCCCTTACCCCTAGAACCTTAAGTGTATAAATTTCAACCTCATCATCAGCTGGTAGAAAGTCGACTGAGTCCCATGGTTCTTCATCCTAACATGTGTTGTTCATTCTTGGTTTTTATTCCTAGGCGAGCTTCACCCTTTTACGTTAGTATCTGAAATGTCTATTGTATACTAGGCCTCATGGCCATGATCAGTAATTCCCATGAGAGAGAAAACCACGTCCAAACACACTCCCAAAAAGCAAGAATTTCTCAAAAGCCTCTAGCAAAATCATGTCTCACTTTTTGTTAGCACAACTTTTCCAACCTAAGGAATATACTAGAATTAATACAATCTAAGAAGTGGTATTTCAGACAGAAGGTCTTTTCCTATTTACAAATACTATTTTAAGTGTATGTTGAGTATGAAGTAAACACCAGCTAGCCCTTAAATTGGAATAGGGTATATGACTTGGCTACACAAAGACAAATTCCCTTTCAAAGTAAGATTCTGCCACTGATCAGTTGAAAGTAAAGTATAGGAATATTTATTTTCTTTTAAGTTGTTATTTCCTATTTTTATTACTTCTTTTTAAAATTTTTAAAATTATCTTTATTTATTAGATGGAGTTAGCCAGAAATCAAGAGGGAAAGGGGTGATGGGGAGGGAGAGAGACACCCGCAACACTGCTTCACCACTCACAAAGCTTTCCCCTTACAGGTGGGGACTGGGGGTTTGAACCTGTGTCCTTGAGCATTGTAACATGCACACCATGTCAAACAGGTGTACCACACTACCTGGTCCCATATTTGCATAACTTCTTTCATTGTTCACTGACATTGATCTCTTTCTATCTGTGATTTGAGAAGGGACTTCTCACACACTAAAATAATAGAATTCATTTTCATTGAACAGGTTTTTAGTTAGTGGCAGGATTTTTTAACAAGTAGATTTAAAGTCATTAAGGGATAGGTGCATACTCAAAGCAATTTACATCTGAGGTGATTTGATAATTGAAATATCACCATATTTTTCTACAGTGAAGCTAAATTGAAGGCCCATCTGCATATGAGTAGCATAACCAGATTTTAGGTTAATTAGCTCCCAAGTGCCCTGTATGTATTTATATCATGGAAAGATCAAAAGGTCTACATCTGAGTGTGTCTAAAACTAAAGCTTCCTTCTATAGAAATAAACTGTATACATTTTACTGAGTCCCTTCTCTGCCAATTAAATAGTCAAATGGTGTAGGTGTTATGAAAAATATACTATGGAAATTTTTATGAAGAAAGTCATTGGTAAGTAGTGCCTTTGATGTGCTTCTCTCCTTTGGCTTCCTAGTGATGATATAAATGTGTATTTCTCTTGAAAATCTTTAGACACCATAGAATACAATTTTCTGGAACAATAAAACAGACCCCTTTGTGGTCCCCCATAGGACCTTGCCCTCAACCTGGATCAACAATGGTAGAGAATGTTCCATCCTCTGCAGGGAGGATGGACAACATACTCTATGATACACCTGGAATGTATGGGTCGCTAATGGGGCAGCATGGAATGTTCCTACTTATGACCACAGAAGCTCAGATCTAGAGGCATGTAAAGTTCACACAGGCTCCTAAGCTAATTATGGGCCCCAAATCACATCAAATTGATGGGGTTTACCATAATATTTATACCACTTTCCCATATTAGGGAGCTACTCTCTTCCCTGATCCAACTTTCTGGTCCTTTTCCCAGCCGTGACATCATCTCCCCAGAAAACAACTTGGGTCAACCTGCATTTCAGATTTCAGGCTCAGGCAAAAAAAAAAAAAAAAAAAAAAACCATTAATATAGCTACAGGCCCTTTGAAATATAACTAAAATATGCCTACTAGCTATCTACAAATGGAGGACCCCCCCCAATTTTCTTCTTCTAGCGTTTGCCCTTCTTCCGTAGCCAGTCAACAGCGTCAGGTTGAGCCTGATGTAAAGTTTTGAGACCTCCTTTGAATCTGGAGAGGTGGCAGTCATTGATTATGTGGGTCATAGTCTGTCTGAAGTCGCAGGGGCAATTCGGGTCGTCTCTGGCTCCCCATGGAACATAGCGGCACACCGGCCATGGCCTGTTCGATAGCGATTGAGGAGGGCCCAATCATAACGTGCTAGGTCAAAGCCGGGTTGACACTTGCAGGGGTCTGTGATGAGGTGTTTGTTCTTTACCTCAGCTGACTGCCAACTCTGTTTCCAAGAGACTGGAACAGAGAAGTTCAGTGTAGGCATAGGGGACCAGATTGGGTGACGAGACGTCAAGCGTTGGACAGGGTGGGCGAAGATATCCGCGTATATTGGCAGGTCCGGTCGAGCGTAGACGTGGGAAATGAACATAGATGATGCTGCATCCCGACGAATATCTGGCGGGGTGATGTTGCTAAGAACTGGCAGCCATGGAACCGGGGTGGAACGGATGGTTCCAGAAATTATCCTCATGGAGGAATATAATTTGGAATCGACCAAGTGGACATGGGGGCTACGGAACCATACTGGGGCACAGTATTCTGCAGTGGAATAGCATAATGCCAGAGATGATGATCGTAGTGTGGAAGCGCTCGCGCCCCATGAGGAGCTGGCCAGTCTTGCCATGATGTTATTCCTCGCGCCCACCTTTGCTGCAGTTTTTATGAGATGTTCGTGAAATGACAGAGTGCGATCGAGAGTAACGCCAAGATAGACTGGCTGGGCTTCATGCCGGATTCTCGTATCGCCAAGCTGCACATTAAGCTCACGCAAGGCCGAGGCATGGTGTAGATGGAAAACAGATGATACCGTTTTTGCAGTGTTAGGGATTAGTCGCCATTTTTTACAGTAATCAGATATCAGAGACATGTCTTTCGTGAGTGTTTCCTCGAGGATGTCGAACTTGGATGCCTGAGTTGCATAGCAGATGTCATCGGCATAGATGAACTTCCTTGAAGAAGTTTCTGGGAGGTCATTGATGTAAATATTAAATAGTGTAGGAGCCAGAACAGAGCCCGGGGGGGGCCACTTGAGACAGGTCTCCATCTGCTAGACTTGTCACCCAGATGCACCCGGAATCTTCTGTTTTGGAGAAGAAATGATATATTGTTGGCCACCTATGGAGGCAGGCATCTTGAGATCTTGACTAGGAGACCACGGTGCCAGACCATTTCATGGGCTGCTGTGAGATCAACAAAGACAGCACCCATCTTTAAATTCTTCTGGAATCCATTTTCAATGTAAGTTGAGAGGGCCAGGGCCCAATGAGAGGGCCCAATGCTTCACCTGCACTGTTCCAGCCTTTAGGTGCATAATTGTCCAACAGTTTGTTTGCCTTTGTATATTAACTCTCTTTTCAGCCACCAGGTTCCAAATGCTAACAGGATGCAATCAGACTTCCCTGGACAGACAGTCCAACCAATGTGCCTTGGAGCTCTGCTTCCCCAGAACCCTTCACCACTAGGGAAAGAGAGAGACAGGATGGGAGTATAGATTGACCTGTCAATGCCCATGTTCATCTGGGAAGCAATTACAGAAGCCAAACCTTCAACGTTCTGCATCCCACAATGATCCTGGGTTCATACTCCCAGAGGGTTAAAGAATAGGAAAGCTATCAGGGGAGGGGTTGATAAATGGAGGTTTATGGAGGTCGGGTGGTGAGAATTGTGCGAAGCTGTACTCCTCTTATACTATGGGTTTGTCAATGTTTCCTTTTTATAAATAAAAATTAAGAAATAAATAAATATAATTTTCTTGAGTAAAGGCAATGTGTTTTATATAGAGTATGGGAGTCTCAAATAGATTTTTTAAAAAAAAAACCTTTATGACTAACAGTTCATTCAATTTCTATTTTTCTTCAAATTCCTTACCGGAGAAGGTAATAGAAAATATTTAATCTCAGTACTGTCCCTAGGAGTGTGTGAAGATACTCCGGAGTGTATCCAGTGCCCTGGAAGGAATGAACTATGTCTTTGCGCCATCTTTGTGTGAAACATCTACTCATAAGAGTTACAAGAGTGAGCCCCGGTAAAAAGCAAATATACTTAATAGAAGAAATGTCTTTAAAAAGCAGTTGTTTTGTGAGTCGGGCGGTAGCGCAGCGGGTTAAGTGCACGTGGCACAAAGCGCAAGACTGGCATAAAGATCCCGGTTTGAGACCCCAGCTCCCCACCTGCAGGGGGATTGCTTCACAGGCAGTGAAGCAGGTCTGCAGGTGTCTACTTTTCTCTCCCCCTCTCTGTTTTCCCCTCCTCTCTCCATTTCTCTGTCATATCCAACAACAATAATAATAACTACAACAATAAAAAAACAAGGGCAACAAAAAGGAATAAACAAACAAACATTTAAAAAAGCAGTTGTTTCATGGTGTGAGTAAAGCCAAAGTTTTTATAGGAGAATATTCAGACAAAGAAAGAATATAATTTCAGGTGCTGGACTCTCATGTCACACTGCTTGTCGTGCTGCGCTGCAGAGAAGAGAGATAGGAGACCCGGAGCGAAGAGGGAACACGAATCCTTATTTGCGCTGGCACCTCAGAGTTGGGTGAGAGAGAAGCAGGTTGGGCCACATGGAGGTAGCAAAAATGGCCGCCTCATGCAGTAACCTTTCCTGCGTCTGAACACCGAAGTGAAGAGCCGGCAAGAGAGAGAGGTGCAGAAGAAGAAGGGCTTTTATGGGAGTAGCTCTCGTGAGAATGGGAAGGGGGAGGAGTAACCAAAGCACTTCAACTATTGCAGGGAAATAGACAATGCCCTGAGGGCACAACATGGCGGAACAGGTGCTCCGAGAATGTCCCAACTCTCCAGGAACTAGCAATAGCCCGAGGGGACAACAAGGCAGATGTGACTGCATCTGCACAATTTCCCAGCAACTGCTCAGCATCTAGGTGTGTGTGTGTGTGTGTGTGTGTGTGTGTGTGTGTGTGTGTGTGTGTGTATGTGTGTGTGCAAACTTATTTTTATTTTAAATCTAGTGAGCTATCAATGAGGATTGTCTCCATTTCCTTTTGTTTTTACATGTTTTTAAACATTTTATTGAGGTAATGATAGTTTAGAAGGTCGTATACCTTTGGGGTAGAATTTCACATCTTTGCATGATGTATGTTCACACCTATGACCGAAGTACTAGAAGCAGAGATAAAAAAAAAATAATCACTCAAGACTATTGTGTACATTTAAATGGTAATAAATTTGACAACTTAAAAGAAATGGACACACTCTTAGAGTCATACCAACTGCCAACCTTGACAGAAAAAATAAATAAATAAACTTAAAAAGCCAATTACCAGTACAGAAATTTAATCAAAAGCCTCCCCAAGGACAAAAGCCCAGGTTCAGATGGCTATACTAATGAATTCTATGAAACATTCAAAGAGCTAACATCCATTCTCCTCAAACTCTCCCAGAAAATAGAAGAGGGAATGCTCCCAAATACAATTTATGAGGTTAACATCACTCTGATCCACAAAGCAGGAAAGAACTTCACCAAAAATAAAACTATAGACTCATCTCTCTGGTGAACACTGATGCAAAGATCCTCAACAAAATCCTAGCCAGTCAAATCCAATAGCATATTAAGGGAATAATTCATTAAGACCAAGTGGGATTCATTACTGGGGAGCAGGAATGGTTTAATATCCACAAGTCAGTTTAATCAACCATATCAACAAAAAGAAAGATAACAATTACATGGGTTTATCAATTGATGCAGAGCAGAGAAGCTATTACAGAAGACAGAACTTCCACCTTCTGCACCCCATAATAATCCTGGTTTCATACTCCCAGAATGATAAAGAATAAGAGAGCTTTCAAGGGAATAGGATACGGAGTTTTGGTGGTGGGAATTTTATGGAATTGTACCCCTCTTATCCTATGGTCTTGTCAGTATTTCCATTTTAGAAATAAATAAAAATACAAAAAAGAAAGATAAATTCAGGAAGGAACTTTAACACAGAGGCAAATGTCATGAAGGTAGCAAACTTACCTGAGGGGCAGAAAGCCTGTCAGAAGTTAGCTGACATCAAAGGTAAAAGGATCTCTATGTCTTTGATTCTGAAAACGACAGTCAGAATGCTTTGCTTACTGACCTGAGAAAACAGCAGTTCCTCTCACTGGTGGACTTTGTAGTGAGAAAATAGGTTAAAAACCTTGTATATATGAAACAGAATCTGCAATGCTGTTATTGATGTGTGATTAATAATAAAAGGCCAATATTATTCTAGGAAATAAAAGAAAATAAAAAGCATTTAACAAGGTCCAAAACCCATTTATGATAAAGACCCTCAAGAAATTGGGTGTAGAAGGAAAATTCCTTAACATAATAAAGGCTATATATGACAAACCCATGGCTAACCTCATGCTCAATGGGGAAAACTTGAAATATTTTCTCCTAAAATCAGGAACTAGGCAACCCTCACCACTTTAATTTAATATAGTTGTAGAAGTCCTCACCACTGCAATCAGGCAAGATATATGAAAAGAATTCAAACTGGAAAAGATGAAGTTAAATTACCATTATTTGCAAATGATAGGTTGTTAGGCCAAGAGGACCCCCAAAACTCTACAAAAAAACTTACTGTAAATCGTTAAAAAAATTCAGTAAAGTAGAGGTTACAAAATTAATACTCATAAATCTGTGGCACTTCTTTTTTATTTTAATTTTCATTGGGGGATTAATGTCTTATACTTAACAGTAAATACAATAGTTTGTACATGCATAACATCTCCATCTGTGGCATTTCTTTATACAACAGATAGACCAGAGGAAATGGAATTGAGATAAGCGATAATATTCACAATCAAGTCCAAAAAGATAAAATACCTAGGAATAAATCTAATAAAGTAAGTGAAGGACTCTTTCAATGAAAATTATAAGGGAAGAAAGTGATTACAAAATAAGAACAGAAAGAGAAGGTCTGGGAGGTGGTGCACCTGTTAGAGCACACATGTTACCATGTTCAAGGACCCAAGTTCAAGCCCTCACCTGCAAAAGGGAAGCTTCATGAGAGCTGTAGCAGGGTTGAAGATGTCTCTCTGTCTCTCTCCCTATCTTCCCCCTTCCTCTCAATTTCTGACTTTCTCTATCCAATAAATAAAGATAATACAAAAGAACAGAAGGGAAAACATAAAGGAAAACTTAGACTGGAATTGGTGTATTGCACCAAAGTAAGACTCTAGGGTAGCAGAGGATAGGATTCAGGTCCTGAAACATGATGGCAGAGGAAGACCTAGGTGGGAAGTTAGATTGTTATGTGAACAACTGAGAAATGTTACACATGTACAAACTACTGTACTTTACTGTCAACTGTAAACCATTAATCACCCCAATGAAGAAAAAATTATGTAAAAAGGAACCCCCATAAAATAGAGTGGTGACAGTCGAACAATACTGTGAATTTGCTTAATGCCACTGAATGGTGCACTTGAAAACAATGAAGATGGTAAATCTCACACTGTGGAAATTTTGCCACCATAGAAAAGTGTATTAAATTTCTTTAACTTATCACAAATTATTCAAACATGCAAATAAAGACTTTATTTATTTATTTAGAGTGAGAAAGACACACACACACACAGAAAGAGAGAGAGAGAGAGAGAGAGATTGCAATCAAGTCACCCTATGAGAACATCACTGCTATAACTTCTGATGGGAACAAACCAAGCACTGAAGCTACTCCACTCTGCCCTAGCAAATATACACAGCCCATTTCAGCATTTCGTTTGCCTTTTGAGAAATTACTTTTATTCATGAACTCTTATGACCTGGTACAATTGATTTTTTTTTTTTTTGGTTGCTATTTGTTAAACACTTTGTCCTGATTTACATTTTACTGCCTTTCAGCTACCAGGCTGCAGATGCCACTATGATTCCATCCTGGCTTCCTTGGACAGACCTCTCTGTCCCTGAACCTCCCCTCTTCAGAGCCCTCCAGAGCCCTACACAACTAGGGAAAGATAGGGACAAGGCTGAGTGTATGGGTTGAAAGTCACCAACTCCCATGTCCAGTGGAGAATTTTGGTCCATAGCCCAAGAGGGGAAGAAATGTTAGGGGAAAATGACTAGAGGGCTTCTAACTCCAGTTCTATCAGGATCCAGAAAGAAAAGGGGAGGGGGGAAAGGAAGGATATTTAGAAGTAGTAATAGGTATAGGTGTGACTTATAAAGGAAGAGAAGGTAGGAATATGGGTAGTTACACCTGTGAGCTTGGGAGTAGTTTCCAATGTAGGAAATGGGGACACAGAACTCTATTTGTGGGAATGGTGTGGAATGATAGCTGTACTTTCTCATAATTTTATAAATTAATATTAAGTCACTAATAAAGTAAAAAGCAACTTGTGATTTTATTAAAAGATGTAGATTAATAGCTAAATCAGAATTTTAATACTCATATAAAATTATTGGTTGCTAGTGACTGATGTATTTTGAATCCTCAGTGTCACTATAATTATTAATGAATTCTACCTATGTTCATTTTAATTTTCTTTTAACTATATTTTAGAAATTAAATATAATAAAATTAAAAACAATTTGAGGGGAAGTGATGAAAGGAATTCACCTAGTGTCAAATGATTACAACAGATTTATAAAAGTAAAGAATATCTGAAGCCAAAAATATACAAACAGAGCCAAGTAAAAAGCTCTTGTCTTTCACAAGTGCTACTTGGAAATATGCTTTCTAAAATATTATAATATATGTCACAGTTTAATTTATCTTGAAAATACTTAACTCAGCCCTAAAATTATCTTTTTTTAATATTTATTTATTCATGAGAAATGATAAGAGAGAGAGAAAGAACCAGATATCACTCTGGTACATGTGCACCAGGAATTGAATTTGGGACCTCATGCTTAAGAGTCCAAAGCCTTATCCACTGAGCCATCTCTCAGACCACACCTAAAATAACCTTAATTACTATTAAAACAATTTTCTGACTCATTATGGAGTTGTATATTTTGTGTTGAATTTCTCCCATGTTAAAAATATTGAATTCAGGACAAAGTAACTATTTCATTTAGGATAAATTCCAATGACATTATTTCTGGATGAGAAGTTTGCCCCAACTACTTTGTTCTAGTTGAAATGAAGCTATTAATAGCTAAAATGCGAGAGAATGGTGTCATTTAAGTGGCAGGTATTCTCTGATATTTTGAGCTACACCAAATTCCTTCCATGTTCTTGCTTCACTAACTACTCTTTTTCAGGAGTTCTTCTTCTCTGCATAAATATAAATGCTCTTCAACGGCCAATCTTTACCTCTTTCCTTTTGCTCTATTTTCTCTCTGATTAATATCATCTGGTATAATAGCTTAACAATGCAAATATCACTGAATTCTTTAGTTCCACTGATGTCTTTTCTGTTTTCACTTCCAAGTTTATAGGCACCTCTATTTTTATATCCTATCGGTATTACAAACACCATCTAAACAATCTGAGTTAATCAATTCATGTTAATCTTTTTATTTCTTCTTATATGTTTATCTCTTTTGATGACATAGAAAATTGATTACCAACTACATTAAATCACAAATACTCACTTTTCTCCTTACGTTTGGTGTTTTTGAACACCAAAAACAACAAATTACCCACTTCTGAGTCATTTATAATCCATGAATATCTTGTAGCTATTTATTTATTTATTCATTCTGAAACAACTTTAGTTTACTTTAGAAAACATTGCTTCTTTTTATTTTTAACTTTTATTAGTGATTTAATAATGATTAGCAATATTGTGAGATAACAGTGCTACAAAAGAAAGCATTATTTTTTATTTGGTGAATAGCACTAGTCATTCCCCCTGGCACCATTTTCACTCATTTCTACTCTACTTTGTTGATGCAATTTTAACTTTATTTAAGTTCTATACATTGAAGTATCGTTGTATTATAATAGTATGTAGATTTCAGCTTTGCATAACTGCAGATCAACTTGTTTGTTCTTTTTATCCTGATTTAAATACACTCTGCACCTGGGTTTAAAGAGATTTTCACTTTTTCTGTTGCTCTCTAATTGGTCTTATAGCCAAAAGATTTGTTATTGTTTTACTTAGAGAATCTATTTTCTGTAAACAACACATACTGTTTGTCTTTTATCCTTTGACTTATTTAGCACAATACCATATACTAGGGCTATCCATGTCCTTACAAATGATATAACTTCAACTTTCTTTTTTTAATATTTGAAATAATATATTTTCGTAATCTAGTATTTTTAAATAAACCATAAATATCTAAAACGCCTCCCACTCTGCCGATTCATTTTTGCTCGAGGAGCTACACCATCAACAGCCATGAAGAAGACTTTCCTAGGAATAATAATGTGAAACAATACCGCCAAATAGTGGAAAATATCGATAAAGATTTTATCAACTGAAATCCTGAAGTGAGCATCATCATCATTAGGATGGGAACACTGATGTATAATTCTATTCATATCCAAGTATAAACTGTCAAATTCAGGGATCTGATGCACTTTCACCACTTCGCTGAGGCAGGAGTACCTCTCTGAGATTCAACGGTAAAACTTGGGGACTCCCTTTCTCCAGTCCATTTTAATTTGCAGTCAAGGCCATACTAAAAGCAAGAGGCCCGCAGAGGCCACTGACTCCAGCCTTCAATCTACCAATAACTAACTTCAACTTTCTTTATTGCTGAATGGTATTCCTTTGTGTATGTACACTAGGTCAGCTGGCTATTGCAACTCAAGTTGAACTAACCATAAAAGTTTATATTATCTATTTGAATTAACATGTATATAATATATGTTTATATATCTATTTGAATTAGCATGCATATAATATATATGTAAATACCTAGGTGTGAGATAGTTGAATCACATGAGATTTCTATTTTGAATTTTCTTGAAGAACCACCATACTAGTTTTCCACATGACTGTCCTAATTTATAATCCTACCTGACATGTATAAGGGTTGTCTACTCTCCATTCCTTCTCTAACATTTATTTATTGACTTGGAAAACAAGCATTTTCAAAGGTGTGAAATTATGTGTTATAGTTGTTTGGATCTGCATTTTTTTTTTGGTATCAAGAGAGGCTGAACATCTTTAGCTTTGCCTATTGGCTATCCAATATCTACCAAGTCTTCTTACATTTTTAAAAATTAAGCAACTGGCAATTGTACTGTTGAGTCTTTGTGAGTTCCTTGCCTATCTTGGTCATTAATCCCTTCCTTGTCCCACATATGAGGTTTGACATTCAGTAGGATAGTTCTTCATTTTGATGCGGGTTTCTTTTGTTACACTTAGTCTTTTCAGTGTGATGTAGTTCCATTTGCTTATTTGTTTTTGTTTCTCTTGTCGTTGGAGTGGAATTTCCAAACACATCCTGAAGATTGATGTAAAGGGGTGTATGTATGTGTGCATTTTCTTCTATGTAGTTCATGGTTTCAGGTCTTAATTCATATTGAATTCATTTTTGTGTATTTGGTATTTGGTAGTGCACACCTTCATGCTTTTGCTTGAGCCTAGGAAGTTTTTGCTCTGTTTGTTGAAGAGTCTTTTTTTATTATTAATTGTCCATATAAGTGTTGCTTATTTTTGAGCTATCAATTCTGTCTCATTGATCTTAAGTCTGTATTTATTTAAGTTTTTATTACTATCATTTTATAGAACAGTTCTTTTACTCTAGAATGTTTTTTTCCTGGGTCAAGATTCCCAGATTTTCTGAGTAGTTCTCACCAGGATCGAAGGCATGCGCTATCACATTGATTTTGTTCTCTGCCAGAGGTCCAGCAGTCTGCATTCCCCTCTCCAGACAACAGCTTCCACTCTTCACTCACCTTCTGGCTGATGCAGTGTGAATGTCCTTCATCTCCTTATTATAGTCTGTGTTGGTCTTTCAGGTCTCACCTAGGGTGCTTCAGTGTCCAGGTTCTTCTAGTTCAATAGATATTCCTCTTGGGAATGAAGCAGAGCAGGCACTTTCATTTTAAAATTACTTCTGCTCCAGTCCATAAAGAAGATGTCTTTATTTAGAACTTCCATTTAGAAAAAAACACCCAAATACATTGTTATTCAGATCTCTTTATCAGACCTATTTCCCAAATATTCCCAGTTGACTTTCCTTGGGAGTTATAAGAACTAGTCAAACCCAGATAAACATTCTTCTCCATGAATATGCAATGAAGTGTTTTCCTTAATATATTTTTACAATACTAGTTTTTATTCTTCCACATCTAATATCCAAATATATGTTTCCATAAAAATATGATTTTAATATAATCTCTACTGAATTTATTTAAAATATATTAGGCATGTATGCTAGACTCTAAGTACATTATCTCATTAAATGTCATAACAAGTTATTGCTATTTTTATCACATATGAATATTTTATTACATGTTCATCTCTTACAAAAATGGGATGTTAGTAGTATTTAATTCATCTTGATAATTCCCAAATATTTTGGACAGGTTGATAATCAATTGATATAGTTGAAAAATGTGATATGTTAGTCATGTTTTCAGTATACCTACTTAATTTCTGTCTATCCTGCATTTTCAAGAAGCATTTAAGAGTGTTTAACTTTATTTTAGCACAAATTCAGAAAGAAAAAATCAAGTGACTTCATATGTAAGACTTGGTTAATAGTAGCCACAAGTGTAGTACAGTTTGTCAGAGGTGAACCATGAATTTGGAGGTGAGTCAAGGCAACAAGAGATATACCATTATTGATTTACAATACAAATAATGTTCAAGTTGAAAGTTTTAAACTTGAAAAATAAATTATTAAGTAAAAGTTTAATTCTTTCATTTATTGGTGATTTAATTATCGTAGGATAAAAGGGGTATAATTCCAAAAATTCCCACCACCAGAATTCAGCATCCCATCCCCTCCAGTGGAGGTTCCCTATTCTTTTTTTTTAACTTAATTTAATTTTTTATATTTTTATATTACAGAATTACATGTCGACAGGGGTTTGAATCCACACCATTCCCACCACTAGAGTTCTGAATCTTCACTCTCCCCACTGCAATCCATCACAGTTCCTCTAAAGTTGTAGACATGAGCCAACCATGATCTCTACAACTATCTGTCCACATTTATACATAGTTGCCCCTTCTTTTTTCTGATTCAATCCTCTCTTCCCCTCTAAGCCACTCATAACATTGTAGCTACCTCCATATGTCCATCTCCTTTTCCTTCTCTCTCTCTCTGGGTGCTAATGGTGCTGGAGTGCAGAGTCTTCTTATCCTCATCCTATCACTTTGCCCCCCCCCCCCCGGGAGTATGGATCAAGGTTGTTTATGGCGAATAGAAGGTAGGAGTTCTGGCTTCTGTAGCTGCTTCTCCGCTGAGCATGGACGTTGACAGGTCGATCCATACCCCCAGCCTGTTTCTATCATTCCCTAAAAAAAAGTTCTCTATTCTTTATCCCTCTGGGAGTACGGGCCAAAATTCTTTATGGGGTGCAGAAGGTGGAAGGTCTGGCTTCTATGATTGCTTCTCTGCTGAACACGGACATTGGCATCTTGATTTATGACTCCATCCTGATTTGACTAAGTACTTTATGGAGTCTTTTTAAGATCTCACTGCTTGCCTGCTGCACTTATTGAGTCTAAGTGTAATCACTAAAGACTATTGTATACTTTTACTTTAAGATACATATATCTCTCCTAATTTATAGATGCAGGTGCACCTATGCCCTATGTTTTGGGCCGTGGTCTATGTCTAGGGTCTGTAGCTTTGTTAGGAATTGTGACACCCAAAATGGAATTAAGCTAGGAAAGGTCTCACAAGAGTACTGTATCATGAAGGTTGATTCTTACAGGTACAGGACTTATGAGAGTTGAAAATCATTTTTCTAATATGTCTTCATATGGAGGATTCTGTTTGAGGCAGCACATAACACCTTCAGGACAACACTATGCAAGATAAGTGTGTTATCTAAAAAGCCAAACAGCCTTGGTGCTCTTCTCATAATAATGATAGTGAAATGGCCATAGAAAAGAAATAACTATATGAGAACTGGACTTATTTTCAGAGTGGTATCCAGGGCCATACATTATTCAGGTGACAACTATCTTGAACAGTTTTCTATAAATTACAGAGTGCATGATCATACCTTTCATGCATGCTTTCTTCTTGCTCTTTTCTTTTTAAGCAATAAATGAAAGAGCAATTCAGTGTTGCGATGGGATTCTTAAGATACTTGGAAGTTGTTAGCTACATAGGGGTCCTTGTTATACCCCTGCTATACACAATGACAAATACCAACACAGAACATGATTATCCATGTCTGTGATACCAAAATCTTAATCACAAATACTGTAACTAGCAATGGTGGCAAACAATAGCCATAATACCCATATAGTTGTTAATTTGTGCATGTATACAGGTACACATGTATATAAAACATATAATCTGTTATTTCCCATAGTAGTATAGCACTATAGCACAAGTATCTAAAACTCATGATTTTTTTCTCCCAAGGCTTCATACTTTTTGCCAGATAATTGTCCCTTGTAATGATCATTCTGCTTTTGAACTGATTAGACATACTTCATTACCAGACAAAGAAACTTCTTAACAAATCACTCTCTAAAAGTAAATACAAAATTGTGTGTACTGACATCACAAATCCCATGAATTTCCTACCTGGTGTTTACTGTCAAAAAGCACAATAGATTTTCAAACAAGTCCTCATAGGAAAAAACTCTGTTTGCCTTGTCACACTTTTCCCATTAATTTAAAACTCAGTAAAAGCCTGAAAACACTGGGAAGTGTGAAAATAACCCCCAATTTCAAGTTTTCAAAATGCTCTTGGGAAGCACATTTTGTAGATAATTGCAAATGATTTGTGAAAGAGATTCAGAACTGCATGAGCTTCTAGATTAAATATATACCATTTTTGAAAACAAACAACCTTTCTTATGCTGACAGTCTTTATTTAATAGCCTCATCAAATTATGCCAGTGATGAAAACTGATTGGTTCAAGTGAATGGCTCTATGATACTTCTTAACCGGCTTCTTAAAATCATGAAAAAATAGTTGAAATATGCCCCCAAAGTTCTAAAAATTAACTAAAAGCCTCCCCAAGAATAAAAAAAGTCAATAAAAAGACTGGTAAAACCTTGTGTAAGTATGTTTTGTGGACCATATATACCCATATTGTTGACATCATTGTATATTGTTATGACTGATTTGGAAAACATTGTAATGCTGCATAGCAGGCATGGCTATATAGCTTATAGTGTGCACTTCAGTCACAAGAACACTCGTTACCTTCAACTCAATTTCTTCCTCTGTAGCTTTGTGTTTAGATAATAAATTTAAACTTATACTCACAATGTACACTTCTCTTTCATTATTTAACAGTGATCTGCAAGGTTATAAGATCATAGGGTACAGTTCTCTTTTTTAATATTTATTTTCCCTTTTGTTGCCCTTCTTGTTTTATTGTTGTAGTTATTATTGTTGTTGTTGATGATGTCGCCATTGTTAGATAGGACTGAGAGAAATGGAAAGAGGAGGGAAAGACAGAGGGCAAGAGAAAGAGACATCTGCAGACCTGCTTCATGGCCGGTGAAGCGACTCCCCTGCAGGTGGAAAGCCAGGGGCTCGAACCTAGATTTTTATGCTGGTCCTTGTGCTTTGTGCCACACCTGTGCTACCACCGGACTCCCCATAGGGTACAGTTCTATACTGCATCCATCACTGAAGTATGCTCCAATCCTCCCAACAATAACCACTGTAGTTCTCACAAAGTCTTAGAGACAATAGCTTACACTTCTCAAATGACTAACAGCAAACTTCTCTCCTAAGACTTTAGAATGCTTGAGTGTGTGCGTATTAGTGTTTGTCTTATATAGAATAGTGAACATTACTCAGCTTGTATATACTTATTTATTTTTAACCAGAGCACTTCTCAGCTCTGGCTTGTGGTGGTATTAGAAATTGAACCTGGGACCTTAGAGCCTCAGGCATAAGTCTTTCACAGAACCATTATGCTGCCCCCTCCAGCAGACTTATTAAAAACAAAGTACCTATACACATTCAAGAAACATGTATCTTAGTAGTTACCTATTATATACACTCAGATTATCAAAACAAAGGGAGAAGCTGGTTTCTCTACTCTGTTTTTAAAATAAATTAACTAAAGATAATATAAACTTATACCCAGATAAAAAAATTCTCTTCTCTTTGCATTTATAAATACATTCTAAAAACTCTATAAGAGATGGACACTAAACCAACAAGATATAACACCGAGAGTATGTCAGGAACCCCAAGGCAATGGGTAAAAGCTATGCTGTGGAGTTTCTTGTGCCTTTCATTTATTAAATATATTTTTAATTTATTTGTTGGCTAGAGACTGGCAGAAATAGAGATGGACTGGGGTAGACAGAGAGAGAGAGATAGAGAGAGAGAGCTGCAGCACACCATTGCTCCATCAATCATAAAGCTTGCCCCCTGAAGGTGGGGACAGGGTGCTTGAACCCAGGTCCTTGGCATTGTAAAGTGCACTCAACCAGGTACATCACCTCTTGGCCCTGTTCCTCTCTTTCTATCTGAAAAGAAATTAACTTGTAGTGGTGAAGCCTAACAAAGACAAAAATAAATAAATGAATAAATAAGAAAAAAGAAAGTGAAATTAATTTTTTAAAGAAATGACTTGTAAAATTTTGCAGTGATTCTTATAGCTAGATACTGAACACAGGCTAAATTATTTCATCTTGGGTTTTTTCCTGTTGATTAATTTGCCATGGGATTCACAAAGCAGATTCTCTATCTTAATAAAAATGGACAAAAGAAACAAAATAATTTTTTAAGGAGGGAAGATAAACTATGAAGAAGAAAGTAAACAGGAAGACATGATGCAGGAAAACATGATACATCTTTAGCATTAGGAAAATTTCAAAAATGATTTTGTGGTATGCTATGACTTCCTTTTTGTCACAGTTGTACTTTACATAAAGATATATGAATTTTGTTGAGGAAGCTGCAAATAAATCCTTTTGATTTTCCTTTTTGCTAAGTTGTGCACTTTTTTTGTTTTTTTAATATTTATTTTATTTATTCCCTTTTGTTGCCCTTGTTGTTTTATTGTTGTAGTTATTATTGTTGTTGTCGTTGTTGGATAGGACAGAGAGAAATGGAGAGAGGAGGGGAAGACAGAGAGGAAGAGAGAAAGCTAGACACCTGCAGACCTGCTTCACCGCCTGTGAAGCGACTCCCCTGCAGATGGGGAGCCGGGGTTGGAACCGGGATCCTTATGCCGGTCCTTGTGCTTTGCGCCACCTGCGCTTAACCCTGCTGCACTACAGCCCGACTCCCAGTAGTGCACTTTTTAACAGTGACAAGCACTTCATGCTTTATACACTTTTCATTTTAAAGTTTAGAAATATTCAAGGATCCAAAGAAATATCGGAAGTTATTTGACATCATAAAAGACTAAAACTTCCAAGAAAACAACAAAGGCTCTATTATTTTTGATGGAATAGCACCTATATCACTATCTGAGAGCAAGTCAATACCTGCATTTTTAGCACTTAAGTAAGCTGGGATATAATTCAGCACATAATGTCCAAGAACAAGAATATATTCCTCCATTAAAATGATACAATTATTATACTGTGTAAAATCAACATCAACCATATCATCTTTCATGCAAATTTCTGCAATGGTCCCAGTGCTTTCTTGTATGACTTTTGCTATTTTTATTATTATTATTATTATTTTATCTTTTATCTCTTTATTGGAGGATTAATGGCTTATAGTTGACAGTAAAATACAATATTTTGTACATGCATAACATTTCCTAGTTTTCTACATAACAACTCACTTTGCTGTTGTTTTATTAGAATCAAAATCAAGCCAAGAGATTTGTGCTACGTTTCACATGTTGTGTCTCTCTAGTTTCTTTAACCTAGTGTGAATTCCCATTTTATATTGCCTATTATGGTAATTTTTATTTGTTTGCTTTATTTTTACCAAAGTACTGCTCAGCTCTGGCTGATGGTTGTGATGGGGGTTGAATTTGGGACTTTGGAACTTTATGCATAAAAGTCTCTGTATAGCCACTGTAATCTCTTTCCTACAAGACACTGGCAGTTTTCAAGACATTCAGATAGTTATATTAATAATTTCTAATTTTAGATGTTTTCAGCATGATTTGATCCAAATTAAGTGTTTCCTTTATCAGAAATACTATATAAGTCGGGGGTAGTGAGCTAGCTTATCTGGGAGGGTGCCTGCTTGCTGTGCATGAGACCTAGGCTCCTGACCCAGGTTTGAGTCCTGATAGACCACATCGGAAGACTATAGCCCTATGGGGGCATGCAGGCGTGTGGTGTCCCACTCCCTTTTCAATCTGAAAAAAATCTGTCCTATGACAAAAAAAAAAGTGAAGACAAAAAAAGGAAAGGGGAGAGGAGAGGGGAGGGGAGGGAGAGGAGAGGAGAGGAGAGGAGAGGAGAGGAGAGGAGAGGAGAGGAGAGGAGAGGAAAAAGAAGGGAAGGGGAGGGGAAGGGAGGGAAATAAAAGACTGTCAGTTATATTGGGTATTATGATGTTTGCGTGGCACACATTAAATTTGATCATTTTGGTTAAGGTTATATCTACTAGAATTTTTTTTTAGTATTTATTTATTTATTTATTCCCTTTTGTTGCCCTTGTTGTTGTAGTTATTGTCGTCATTGTTGGACAGGACAGAGAGAAAAGGAAAGAGGAGGGGAACACAGAGGAGGAGAGAAAGATAGACACCTGCAGACCTGCTTCTCCACGTGTGAAGTGATTCCCCTGCTAGTGGAAAGCCCGGGGATAGAACCGGGATCCTTAAACCGGTCCTTGCGCTTTGTGCCACATGCGCTTAACCCGCTGTGCTACCGCCCGACTCCCTTTTACTAGAATTTTCTACTGCAATTAATATGTAGTCTATAAAATGAAAAATGTTTGCATCTCTCAAGTGTTGATGCAGTGATTATATTGCCCCTAAAATTTCTGCACATATAGTTTTTTAAGCATTTAGTCAATAATTATAATGCTATCATGGTGGATGCAGTAGAGTGCTTCTCTTTTCTTTTTTTACATAAGTAATTTCATTTGTTATTAATAGTTTGTTACAAAATTATAAGATTACAATGTATAGTTCCACACTACTCCCACTACCTGAAGATCCCTGTCCCCACCCTCCCACCTCTCAAAGATAAGCACTATAGTTCTCAGAAGTCTTACAGTTTGCTTGATTCTGTCTTTTTTGGATTTTCTTTTGGCAAGTTAATGTAAATCATATCTCTAGATTCTAGATATGAGTGAAACCATCCCGTAGTTGTCTTTCATCCCTTTACTTATTTATTTATTTCACTGAGTATAATCACCTCTAGTTCCATCCATTTTACTACAAATGACAATTTATCAACTTTTTTATTGCAGAGTAATATTTCATGGAATATACACATCCCATAATTTCTTTAGCCAGTCATCTGTTGATGGGCATGTAGGATGCTTCCACTATTTGATTATTTTGAATAACGCAGCTATGAACATAGAAGTGCATATGTCTCTCTTCTAAGTATTTGAGTGTCCAGTGGATAAATACCCAAGAATGATATTGCTAGATCATAATATAGTTCCATTTCCATTTGTTTAAGGACTGTCCAGTCTTCCAAAGCGGCTGTACCAGGTTGCATTCCCACCAGAAATGTAGAAGAGTTCCTTTTTCTTTACAAGTTCTCCATACCTGTTATTTCCTGGTTTGTTGATTTAAGCCATTCTCTCAAGTGTGAGATAGTATCTCAGTATAGTGTTAATTTGCATTTATCTGATGATAAGTGAAGTGGTGCATTTTTTCATGTGTCTGTTTGCCATGTATATTTCATTTTTAGAAAAATATCTGTTTAATTCTTTGGTCCACTCTTTTATTGGGCTATCTTTGCTTCTTTTGTAGATCTATACCAATTCTGTATAGATGTTTGATATCGGTAACTTGTCTGATGTATGATGTGCAAATTTCTTCTTTCATTTATTAGGTTGCCTGGTTATCCTTGTGTAGTTTTCTTTGGATGTGCAGAAACATTTTAGTTTCATGTGATCCCATTTATTTACTCTTTTTTCATTTCCCATTCCCAGGAGACTGAGTCTCCAAATAGATTTTCAATATGAAGGTCCTACAAAGTTTCATTAACTTATTCATCTGTAATTCTTGAGTTTCTGGTCTAATATCTCAAATTCATTTTGATTTGAGGTTGGTGTATGTTGTTAGGTGGAGGTCTAGTTTCACTTTCCTTTAAGTGGCTGTTCAATTTTCCCAGCACAATTGGTTGAAGGGACTATTTTTACCCACATTTAACGGCATTGGCCCCTTTATCAAATATTACGTGGGTGTATATGTGTGGGCTCATTTCTAGGTTCTTGATTCTGTGCCACAGATCCAAGGGTCCATTTTTATTCCAGTACCATGATGTTTTTATTACTTTAGTTTTGTAGTATAAACTGAAGTCAGGTAGCATGATACCTCCATACTTTTTCCTTTTTTCTCATAAGTACTTTAGTAATTCATGGCCTTTTATGGTTTCTCACAATTTTTTGGCAAGTTTTTCAATATGCTTAAAATATGTCTCTGAAAGTTTGATAGGGATTGCATTGAAATTATAGATTGCCTTTAGGAGAATGGCCATTTTAATAATATTTATTCTTTTAATCCAGGAGCAAGGAATGTTCTTCTAGTTCTGTGTGTCCTCTATTTCTTTTAGCAAAATCATACAGTTTTCCTTTAACAGGTCCTTCACTTCCTTTCTGAGATTCACTCCAAGGTATTAGGCTCATTGTAAATGGTATTTAGTCTTTTATTTCCCTTTCCTCTGATTCCTTTTATGAATACAGGAATGCCACCAATTTATATATATTCTTTTGTACCCTGATACTTTATTGAATTTATTAATTATTTCCAGAAGTTTTTTTGGTGAGCTTTGGGGTCTTCTAGGTATAATATCATGTCATTAGCAAATAGTGATAGTTTGATTTCTTATTTTCCAATCTGTATGTCTTTGTTATCTCTTGTCTGATTGCAGTGCTGAGGCCCTTGAGAACTATGTTAAATAACAATGGATAAAGTAGACATCATTGTCTAGTTCCCAATTTTAGAGGAAAACAGTTCAGTTTTTCCCTACTGAGAATTATTTTAGCTGTAGGTTTGTCATAAATAGCCTTTCTTATGTTGAGCAATCACCCTTCTAGTCCCAGTTTCTGGTGAGTTTTTATCATAAATAGGTGTTGGATTTTGTTGAATGCCTTTTTGGTGTCAATTGATATGACCATGTGATTTTTATCTTTATTTCTGTTGATATGATGAGTTACATTGATTGATTTACTGATGTTGAACTGGCTGTTCCTACTTGTTCTGGGTGAATTATTCTCTTGACATCTTATTGAATTTGATTTGCCAATATCTTGTTCAGGATCTTTGCATTAATGTCCATCAGGATATATAGGTCTATAGTTTTCCTTTCCTGCTTTAAGGATCAAAGTGATGTTCACTTCATAGAATGTATTTGGTAGTGTTTGTCCTACAATTTTCTGTAATAATTTGAAGATAATAGAGGTTAGTTCTTCTTTGAAAGGTTTATAGAATTCATGAGTAATGATGTGTTGGCCTGGGCTTTTATTCTTGGGAAGATTTTCGATGACTGATTCAATGTCTAGAGATTGGCTTGTTTAAGATATTTATCTCCTTTTGACTAGGTTCAGCAGGAGGGAGGATTCTAGAGCTGCATCCATTTTATCAAGGTCATCCAATTTATTCTCATAAAGATGTTCATATTATTCATTATGATTCTCTGTATCCCCCCATCTTCAACTGTAATTTAATCTCTCTCATTACTGATTGTTTTTATCATAGCTTTTTATACTTTTTCTTTTCTATTTTTTTTATAAAAAGGAAACACCGACAAAACCATAGGATAAGAGGGGTACAACTCCACACAGTTCCCACCACCAGAACTCCGTATCCTATCCTTTCCTTTGATAGCTTTCCTGTTCTTCAACCCTCTGGGAGTATGGACCCAAGGTCATTGTGAGTTGCAGAAGGTGGAAGGTCTGGCTTCAGTAATTGCTTCCCCACTGAACATAGGCATTGACAGGCTGATCCATACTCCCAGCCTGCCTCTCTCTTTCCCTAGTAGGGCAGGGTTCTGGAGAATTGAAGCTCCAGGACATATTGGTTGGGTTGTCTGTCCAGGGAAGTCTGGTTGGCATCATGCTAGCATCTGGAACCCGGTGGATGAAGAGAGAGTTAACATATAAAGCCAAACAAGTTCTTGACTAGAATAATTTAGCAGGATACAGAATTCATGGCTGGTAATTCTTGTCTACTAATACTTTGAATATGACATTCCACTATCTCCTTGTCACTAGGATTTACGATGAGAAATCTGATGAAATCCTGATGGGTCTGCCTTTTTATGTACCTTCCTTTCCCTAGAAGCCTGCAACATTTTCTCCTTGTCTCTGGTTTTAGATAGGCTTACAAAAATGTGTCTTGGTGTGTGTCATTTTTTTTTTTGGATTCAAAAATTTAGGTGTGTGTTCACCTTCTTGGATTTCTATATTTTGAGCAATGCTTAGGTATGGAAATTTTTCTGTTAAAATTTCTTTGAATACATTCTCTACTCTTTCTCTCTCTTATTTCTCAGGGATCTCAGTACCTCTGTATTCATTTCTGATGGAGTTTGAGACGTGTTTCATTTTTCTTAAATCTTTCCTTACCAAGAGTTCTAAATTCACAAAGTGTGGTCGTTGTGTCTTCTAGTATTGATATTCTCTCCTCCACTGTTTTGATACAGCCTGTGAATAGGACTTTGGGGCTTGATTAGCATATGGAGAACATAATTGTCATACCGCTGATGTCAAGCTGATGTCTGGCTGACTTCAAGACTAAGCATAAGTTCATCACAGGTAGAGGTCAGCCTCTGTTCCTGCTCTCTGAGGTCCCTGCTTTCCTACATGCTCCATGTGCCCACCATGACTGCTTCTCCTGGAAACTGAATACATGTAGCCAAACTCCAGTAAACTTCACTTTTAAGGTTTTACTCTACAGCCATAATGAGTAACCTATATCTCCGCAAATAATCACCTATCTTACTGTACCTTAAGTACACCGTTTGTACTGCTGTGTCACCATGTAATAAACCTTTGATTGTCTTTTTTATGTTATTTTTATTTTAATTTCTGTATTTATAAAATGAAGATATTGATAAAACCATAGGATAAGAGGAGTACATTTCCACACAATTCCTACCACCAAAACTCACTAACCCATCCCCTCCCTTGAAAGCTTTCTTATTCTTTATCCCTCTGGGAGTATGGACCCAGGATAATGAATATTGCAGAAGGTGGAAAGTCTGGCTTCTCTTTAACTGTGTTAAACCTGTGCCAAACTGCGCTGTCCACAAAAATATTTATTTTTTAATTACTATACTCCACCTGATTAAGTCTACTTCCAAGGCCTCTTACCTAAACCTAAACTACATTCATAGTGTCCTTTAGGCCCTGCAGTTCAGTTTGGAGTTATTTATTTTTCTTCTTTACTGTGCAATTCATTTGTAAAATGATTACTGAGTTCTGGAATCTTAACTTTAGTTTCTCGAACTGATTTTATTATTTTTCGAACTCTATCTTCATTTTTTCTAGATCTGTATCTGTCTAGTCATTTGGGGTTTCTGACATTGCTGTATGTGTAGTTTTTGAATTTAATCTTCTTTTGTTGTTGTGCCAGCAGGAGACACTGTGGGTAAATTGCTCAATTTCCCTGTTTATTTATATTGATGGGGGTGAGGGGAGATTTTTATCCTGAGTTATTAGGTCAGGTCAGTGTCCCTAATGTCAATATTGGGTCTCCCTGTTGATGGTCCAGCTTCTGTGAGGCAATAGCATTGGAAACTCAAGACATCACAGTTGTAAACTGATGAATTTTTACGTGACTTTTTTTTAACAGTTCTTTTTTGTTTTAACTTGGACCCTGAAGTGGTGCAGCTCAGCAACCAGTCTCCTAATTTTAGTACCAACTATCCCTGAGCACCTGTTTTCAGTCCTGGAAATTGTTCCCTCGCCCCTTTTCTGTCCAAAAACCACGGCTGTACTTACCTGTGACTTATGTGGTTTTCTTTATCTTCTTTCTTTCTTTCTTTCTTTCTTTCTTTCTTTCTTTCTTTCTTCCCTTCTTTCTTTTTAACTTATATTTCTTTGATTCAGACTTGGAAGGGGTGTGCCTTAGCTGTCACTCTCACAGTTTGGTGCCAGCCATCTCTGAGTACAACCTTTAGTCCTGAGAGCCTCTCCTTCACCTCTTTTCTCTCTACTCATGTGTGGCATGGAGAGTTTCCAACAGAATCCTGGTTCCAGGTCACTTTCATTGCTTTTCCTAATTGACCCAGGAGAGAAAGTCCCTGCTGCTGCTCCTCCATAGCCATACCTCCGGAAGTCCTCAAGTGCTTTTCAATTTCTACTGTCTAAAGAATTTTATGGTTTTTCTATGGTTGTTGAGTTAATATAGTGCAGGTGTTTTGTTTAGGGTTGGATAATATTTCCTCCCCTTCCTAAGCATCTCAAATTTCCTCTGGGAAGTCAGAACTCTTCTGTTCTCATGTGATTTGGTGCTTCTTCTCAGCTCCAAGGATGGATGGACTCTGAGTGACAATCTAGTAACACTTCTCTGGTCATCATGAATGTTCCAAGAGTGGCCATGATCCCAAGCTACTGAGGAGATCAGTTTGACTATATATTTGTTGAGATTTCTGCAAAAAGAATCTTTCTGTGTCACAGTAATGATTACAGATGATAATCATGTTCCTAGGAACATCATGTTGTACATATAAATTGCCTGAGTCACTACCTTTTAAGTATCACAATTCTGGACTGAATTATGACCCTCCTAAATCCATATACTGAAATTCTAACTCCCACTTGTAACACAGAATATGACTATTTGGATTGTTGTTAGAAAAGTAAGGTAAAAAAATAGATATTAGACCAATGGAACTGGTGTCCCTAAAAAGAGGACATTAGGGCCACTGACCCACACTGATGGAAAATAGATACATGAAGAGAAAGGTGCAGAATGATCATTGACAAGTGAAGGAGTGAGAACTCAGAAGAAACCATGATGGTGTGTTGATACTGGTGTCTCTCTCTCTCTCTCTCTCTCTCTCTCTCATGACAAAATGGACTGGGGCTGGGGCAAGAGCGCCAGACAGAACTCTTGCCATTTTCACTCTGTCTGATGGCTCATCATAGTTTGGCATGGTCTACGTGTTTTGCTGTGGAATAACATGTAAATGACATGTTGTGTCAGGATCTCATCAATCTTTTATTTCTTGATGCCTGTCCTTGCTGGATAGCAATTGCCAAGAGTCTCTATCTGGATGCAGTGACCAGCTTTGCTCCATTTGTATATTTAACACCAGAACTTACTAGAGCATCTGGTATCCTGCAGGTACAAGTATATGATGACTAATTTAAGTGGTAAAGTAGATTTTCACAGAACTTTTCAGCACCCCACCCAAAAGTGAAGTGCAACTTCTCAGTGTTACTCAGGATTTCCATGTTGCTTCTCAGGGAAAATGAGTTGGTGGGAGACTCCAACCCCTTGCCTTGACCAAGATACAGTGCTGTTTGTAGATGCAGTCTATAAGAATCAGCAAGGATACCCCATTCCAGGTGCCTCAGTGTGAGAGAATGCATATTTCCCTTTGTGTTGCCAAAAAGGCTGAAGGCACTTTTCCCTCAGTCAGCAATGAATGCATATTAAACCAACTGTAATTGTCTGCTAAATGAATTTCATAAACAAGCAAACTGTAGCTAGATTTTCTTGAGCTTTTAAAATACTTGGGGTACTAAAAATATCCTATCAACCTTGAGCACAAAGCTGTCAAGCCAGAGACATTAAGCATTTCTGAGAAAAGAATTTGGAGGAGGTTGGTGGAGAAACATTGAAATTCATTGTGAATCTCATTTTTTTGAGAATGAGGAGGCAGCTATAACACTGATGTGTATTTATCCTAAATGAAAAGAATGAATGAATTCTACTCACATGGTGAGACACACAACTCAGTGAAATTTTGCACACTATGGAATTTTCTTTTGCCTTTCAGGAGTGTTATCTGTGCTTGGTTTGGCGACCAGTTATATGCCATTAGCATTGTGAGAGTAATGCAAAAATAAAATTCAAATAAGGATATGTCTGCACGTTGAAGTCCACTGAAGACATGGTGTTAAATATGAAAATGTCTCCAAATGTTTTTGCAGAGTTCAACAATTTCTCCAAACATTCCCATTTGAAAAGTACCTCTGGTAATGAACTGCTCGTTAGAACTAAAACTCAGAAGGAGAGAATTAAAAGGCTGAGAGGAGAGGCAGGAACTATCCTTCCTCAGGAATACTTTCCACCAGGGATTCCACTGGCATTCACTTGTCTCATTTAATTACCCCTTATGTGATTCAACCATTATTTATGAGCTTCTTGTTCTTAAAAAGCTCCAGGCTCTGCTTACCAATGTTATGGCATATGTTGGGGCAGGGGAATGCGTGTGATAATGCATCGGTCCACGCTGCTGGCACGTTTTCTATCTGAACTCATCGGTTGCCAAAAGGACGCGCGGCACATGCTTTAAAGAGAAAACACAAACTGGGGTTCCCACGCTGCGTGGGATTTGGCAGGCGTGGTGCGCTCCTGCATTATTTAGGTCGGATGCAAGCCCTGAAAGGTATTCAACTCATGTTGGAGAACTGCCCTTTGCTTGGGACTCGCCCTGGATTCTGTGTTGAGTGCACCTCTGCTGCTTGCAGTGAGGGAGTATGTTCATGGACAGAGACTGAGGTCAAATAGTGGAGATAGTAAGCCTACAAGCAACGGAGATGTCGCATTTTTACTTACAATCCGAATTCTGCTTGAAGTAAACACATCATCACGGATCTCCTCTGCTTTCTGCTGAGGCAGAGACCTGGAATAAAATGTAATCGCAGTGAAAACATCACAATAGATGGTCCGTGGAAATTAAGAGAGGGGGCAATGATTAACAGTAAAAACATGTGGGGGAAGAGAGGGGGAGGCTGATGAATGTTGCCAGCAGCATCACAGATGTTTACATCAAAATAAACCACACTAGTAGCATTGATTTAGAAAATAATATGGAAGCAAATAGTCTTTAATGAAGTTAACAGTGATTTTTGTTCTTAGTAGCTGAACTTGGCTCCATTTCAATGTGAGAACTCATCCCCTAACAAAGATATTTTTCCCCCTGAAAACTATTGCTTCAGTTGGAAAGGATTGCTACTTAATAGCTTTTAATTAAAATTAATCTCATGTCTAATGAGATTTACTTTTCTTTTCTGTGGGAAAAGTAGATCCCTAACGCAAAACAATTTCTAATTGACCAGGTCACCGGGATGCCTTAGTAAATAAATTGTTTAATATATGTGACTAAGCATATTTTGGTGCAACACTGATTCCATCAGTTTAAAAGACTAGCCCTAAATTATATTGTTAAACTAGATAGGCATAACACTAGAGGCATAACTGTAATTAAGAAACTTAGTAATTGCTTCCTTCCTCCCTTCTTTCCTTCCTCCTCCCCTCCCCTCTCTTTCCCTCTCCTCCCCTCATCTTCCCCTATTTTCCCCTCCTCTTCCCTCCTCCCACTCCCTTCCCCTTCCCTTCACTCTCATTCCCTTCACTTCCCTCCCCTCCTATCCCTTTTCCTCACTTTCCTTCTTCCCTTCCTTCCTTCCTCCATCCCTACCTTCCTCCCTCCTTCCATTCCTTCTTTTTATCATTGCCCCAGCTGGGGCTTTGGTGCTTGGACTATGAATCCAGCACTCCCAGTGGCCATTTCTTCTTTGCTTTCTCCTTTCGTCTGTCTCTCCCTCCATCCCTCCCTCACCCTTTCTCTCCCTCCATATCTCCCTCCTTTCTCCTATTTTTTTTTCTCTTTTTCTTTTATTTGATTGAATAGTGAGAAACTGAGAAAAGAGGGAGAAAGACTCATGCAGACCTGCCTCACCTCTCTGGAAATTTCCCCCTTGCATATGGGGAGCAGGGGCTTGAACCCAGATTCTGCACATCATTACTTATACACTCAACTTGATGTGCCACTGCCCAGCCACTCTTCATATTTTTTGATGCAGTAGTCTTTTTTTAAGTTTTTTTAATATTTATGTATTCCCTTTTGTTGCCCTTGTTGTTTTATTGTTGTAGTTGTTATTGATGTTGTTGGATAGGGCAGAGAGAAATGGAGAGAGAAGGGTAAGACAGAGAGGGAGAGATAAAGAAAGACACCTGCAGACCTGCTTTACCACTTGTGAAGCTACTCCCCTGTAGGTGGGGAGCTGGGGGCTCTAACCAGGATCCTTATGCTAGTCCTTGCGCTTTGCACCATGTGCGGTTAACCACCTGGCTCCCCACTCTTCATATTTTAAAGGTACTGAGAGAAACAGGACATACATTTCAGTGTAGCAGCAGTGAATCACCACCTTTATTGGACTGACTTCAATTAGTTGCCTAAGACCCAGATAAGGGAGCCAGAGAGAGCTTAAAAGTCTACCCCCTTCTGAAGAAATATTAAAACCTCCCTGCCATTGGTTCATATGGCAAATTCACCCATATCTTCAGAGGCTTGATCTCCTTACTAGATCTTGCCATCCACAACATTAATATGAGCATATAACACTGGTTTTAAAATAGAAAATAAGAAATCCCATTTCCATTGACACACAAAGTAGATTTCCCTGCCATCAATGTGTTTCAGGTATGTATGAGTGAGTCTCAGTTTTACTTATTTGCTGGCAGTTTCCACCTAGCCAGTAGGCTATTAAGATGAATAATTCAGAGAACCCACACCAACTCTGCATTTTTTTATTGTTGTTGTAGTTATTGTTGTTGTTATTGATGTCATCATTGTTAGATAGGACAGAGAGAAATGGAGATAGGAGGGGAAGACAGAGAGGGGGAGATAAAGATAGACACCTGCAGACCTGCTTCACAACCTGTGAAGTGACTCACCTGCAGGTGGGGAGCTAGGGACTCTAACCGAGATCTTTATGCTGGTCCTTGTGCTTTGCGCCAGCCACTTGCGCTTAACCTGCTGTGCTACTGCCAGACTCCCTACCAACTCTATTTTAAAAGGCTCTTTAAACATATCTCTATTCACAAAATAATATGAAACTTGTTTTTTAATACTTTAATACTATCTACCTGACTCCCTGATCTCCATGGAATTGCTTCAAAAATAGCTGGAGACCATATTTCCAACAACATTAGCAATACTATTGATCCCTTCAACACTAAAGGTATTTTTGATTACTTAAATATGGTTGTCAATATTGTGATAGAAGGAGAACTTTGCATGAAATTGTTTTGTTGACTGCAGCATCACATGTTTCATCATCATCTGATTATTATTATTTTTATTTAAGATTATTTTATAGCAAAACTGGGCTATAACGAAAGTATATGTACTTTCACTGCTCCCAGCTACTTTTTTTATCCATTCAGATAGATAGAAAGAGAGCCAAAGACAGTGTGAGACTCAACATAGCAGAAGCTTCTTTCTTATGCTATGTAGCAGCCCCTTGAGGTGGCCAGGACTAAACCTGGGTCCCAGACGCTCACAGAAATTCAGGCACTCTAGCCATGAGCTCTCTCTCTGGCTCCTATAGTCACTTATTTTTTATTTATTTAAAAATGGAGACATTAACAAAACCATAGGATAAAAGGGGTACAACTCCACGCAATTCCCACCACCAGATCTCCATATCCCACCCCCTCCCCTGATAGCTTTCCTATTTTTTAACCCTCTGGGAGTATGGACCCAAGGTCATTGTGAGTTGCAGAAGGTGGAAGGCCTGGCTTCTGTAATTGCTTCCCCGCTGAACATGGGCATTGACAGGTCAATCCATACTCCCAGTCTGCCTCTCTCTTTCCCTAGTAGGGTGGGGCTCTGGGGAAGTGGAACTCCGGAACACACTGGTGGGGTTGTCTGTTCAGGGAAGTCTGGTTGGCATCATATGAGCATCTGGAACCTGTTGGCTGAAAACAGGGTTAACATACAAAGCCAAACAAATTGTTGAACAGTCATGGACCTAAAGGCTGGAATAGTTAAGATTTTATTTTAGTTATATTTCAAAGGGCCTATAGCTATACTAATTTTTTTTTTCTCTGAGCCTGAAATCTAATATGCAAGTGGATCCAAGTTATTGTCTGGTGAGGTGATGTCATGGTGGAAAAAGGACCAGAAAGCTGGATCAGGGAAGAGAGTAGCTCCCTAATATGGAGAACGGGTATAAATATTGTTGACTGTAAACCCCATCGATTTAATTTGGTCTGGGGTCCATATTCAGCTTAGGAGTCTGTGTGACCTCGGCATCCCTGTAAATCTGAACTCACATTCTGTGGTCATGAGTAGGAACATTACAAGCTGCCCCAATGTCAACCCATCTTCCTCAGGTGTAGCATAGAGTATGTTGTCCATCCTCCCTTTGGAGGACAGAACATTCTCTACAGTTGTTGATCCAAGTTGAGGGCAAAGTCCTATGTGAGGCCCACAAAGGGGTCTATTTCATTGTTCCTGTTAGAGATGACCTGTACAATGGAGAGAGGGATTTATTTGAGGTCTAGGCCCATCATGTCTGTTTGGGAATCTCAGGACTCTCCGAATAGGGCCCCAGCTGATGGGATGGCCTGATAGTGTATAGTCACTTTTCTTATAAATTATAATAATCTCTGCTGCAACATGTCAAATACAATCTTTCATTATGTATCAATTACCTTAAATCCTTTTTCTCTTTTGGGGCAGAGGGTGGGAGTGGGGGAAATGTCATAATTAGGGATTCATTGTTCTGGATAGCATTTTCAGATAGAAACAGAGACAAAGGGACAGAGAAAGGTAGAGAGTGAGGATGAGAGAGAGAATGAGATGGAGAGTGAAAGACACCACAGCCCTAAAGCTTCCTTCAACGACATAGGTGCCAGGCTTCAACCTGGGTCAAGCACATGCCAAGAAGTGCACTATCCAGATGAGTTATTTCACCAAGCCCCTTCAATTCCTTTTGAACAAGGCAAGACACACATCATTCTGCAACTTAATTAGGTTTTAAAGATTTAGCCATAACTGGAAAAGGTTACATTACATTAAGCCTAGTAAGTGGGTTGTTACAGATTTCTCTATGGTTGCTTATTTAAATAAAAAATAAAGTACCACTCTCGCTGTGAGTTCCTGGGAGAGGTATGATATTTTTACATATTTGTCAATCTTTTTTTAAACCAGAGTACTGCTCATCTTTGCTTGTGGTGGTGCTGGGGATTAAACCAGAGACCTAAGAGTATAAAGGTAAAAGTCGTTTGCACAGTCACTATACTATCTTCTTCACTCTGTTTTTAATCTATTTATTAGATATACTCACATAATATGTTTTTTCTTTTCTTTCTCTCTCTCTCTCTCTCTTTTTTGGTAGATTTGTCTCTTTATCATTAGGAACTATATTTCCTGGGCCTTATTGCTTTTACCTTAAATTTTAGTTTGTGTGCAATTCTTATTGCTATATAAGTCTTTTGTCTGATATCTAGATCAGACAAGTTATTCTTTCTCTTACCAGATCTCAGCATTTTTTTTTTTGCACAAGTGATGTATGTACAATTTTTTAACTGCAGTAAAAACAAACCTAACAGTATTTATCGGACAACTAATGAGTTGACTGACTAAATATGTTGGGTTATTGATTGATGTATACTTAGATTTGGTTTTTTTGCCACTTACTTAGCTTTTATAATGATGTTATTATCTCAGTTTCACTATTATAAAATAAAATCACTACGCTATTTTGATTTTTTAAAAGTTCACCACTGTGGCACATGCTGCCTGGTGTTTGGAAGAGGGGACCTCAGGCAAGTGAGTTCCATGCCGTACTACTTACTGGTTGAGCTATTTCCCTGCTTGCCTGACAATTTTTACATTGACTACTGCTTCCCTTTATGCTTAACAGTTGGATTGATGGTTTAATTTTCTTTCGCATTTAGTTACTTTTGAAATCAAGTAGACAGAGATGTTATTCATATTTCTCCATGTTAACTCAAAAATTTTAACATAATGTAATTGATTAGTAAATCTCACCAAAAGGTACACAATTATTTAGTATATCCATATTTCTGTTTCATACAAGAAATGATTCACATTTTAATATTCACTAAAAGACTTGATACATCTTTCCAATCTTTCATAAGAATGATTTCCAGTTATAAATCTATATTTTCCTCATAATAAATGTTCGATTAAATTGACCATCACTATTTTGGAGGAGCTGAGTTCTGTCACTTGTATGATTTCACTGATCTGGGCTGGTTTTTTGTAGTTGTTGGTTTGTTTGTTTGTTCGTTTTATAATTTTTTTGGAGAGAGAGACAGCGAGAAGAAGAAAGAGATGCAATAGCACCAGAGTCTGTCTGGCGTCATAGTACCTCTGTTTTTCTTTTTCCTGTCACCTGTTACATGAAGCTAGGTAGTGCTCAAATTTCACTTACACATGGGACAACATACACACCCAACTCAAGAAGCTATTTCTCTGTCCCTATCAACACATTTTAATGGCTTCTGTCACTATTCACAGATCTTTTATTTAACATCATTGTAATCATTTTTCATTCTTCTAATGTTGTTTATAGATTCTTCCATATAGAAAATATGTCTTTACATGACGATATCATAATCCTTTTATCTCTGTAAATTCTTTAAAAAAAAAAAAGGTGATGGGCAGTCGGGTGGTAGTGAAGCGGGTTAAGCGCAGGTGGCGCAAAGAGCAAGGTACTAAGTGCAAGGATCTACATAAGGATCCCGGTTCGAGCCCCCGGCTCCCCACCTGCAGGAGGGTCTCTTCACAAGCGGTGAAGCAGGTCTGCAGGTGTCTTTCTCTTCCCCTCCTCTCTCCATTTCTCTCTGTCTTATCCAACAATGATGATATCAGTAACAACAACAATAATAACTATAATAATAAAACAACAAGGGCAACAAAAGGGAATAAATAAATAAATAAATAAGGGGTGATGTACATTTTGGAGTGAGATGGATAGAACTGGGTGAACCTCTATTAAATCAATAAAGTAAAACAACTCTATGTTTAAGATAATCAGAAGTCAAAATTAATATATGCTTTATCTACTAGCATTTATAATAATCACATCAAATGCCTTGAGGAAACTGATCTAATTAACCTTCCACAATATGTATATGGTACATCTAGGTCACTGTAATTTTATAAAGCAAAACTGATATGAAGTGAATAGTGCTTCACATTGTTTTCACTTTTATACAGTGGTGGGGAAATAGAGGGGTACACTGATATTACATTAATAATTTGTTTCATTATATATAGTATTAATCATAACTTTTGAATGTTCTTGTTTGAAGTTCTCCACTAGCCATCTGTATAAATGTTCTTTAACAATGATATAAAATTGTGAAAATACTTATAGAGTTGAACAAATATATATGCAGTTTCACACCAACAAGTATGAATGGCTCTGGATCTATCTTGTTCTTAGTGTTATAAATCAAATCTCTTTGCACAATTTTGCAGTGTTTGCTTTTAGCACTAGTTTTCTACAAACTTAGTTTTGTACAAACTAAGAAGAATTTTTAATATACAATTTTCCCTTTATAGGAAAGAGAGAAATTGAAAGGGGAAAGGAAACTGAAGGAAGAGCAAAAGAGAGCAAAAACAAACAAACAAAAAACACCTTTAGTATTGCTTCACTGCTTCTGAAGCTTCCTTCCTGCAGATGGGAACCTGGGGTTTGAACTCATATCTTTGAACATGGCACCATGTGCACTCAAGTCAGATGTGATTTTAAAGACCGTGATATTCTCTTGGAAAGGTACATTCTTACTTAGTGACATTATGTACATGTCCATATGTTTTTCTTAGAAGAATTCATTTTGTTAAGTTGATGTGTGTGTGTGTGTGTGTGTGTGTGTGTGTGTGTAGAAAAAACATACTGAGGTTCATTGTGTTAGCTTAAATCTATTAGCTACTTTAAATACTATACATACTAAAATATTGTCAACACTAATTACAATGCAGTTAAAGATCTATAAGTGCAATTAACTGTTTACCACAGCTATCTAATCTGAGGTCCATATCCATTCATATTTAAAACAGGAGCTGGTACAACCACTGAGTGTCAGTCCATAGTCACAGCTGGGAACATTTAGGCTGTACTCATTTCAGGACCAGTCTTCCTCAAGTTGCAGAGTGGATGACCCAGCCTCCCCTCCTGAGAGTAGGGCAGTCCCTACCATTGCTATTTTATAGTGAGGGCACAGTCCTGACCAAGCACAATAGGGCTGATAATGATGTTCCCAATGGATGTGATAAGAAATGGTACAGAGCAAGATTTATCAGACGTAATCCAAGGATTATCTGTCTAGGAGCCCAGGTGATGGGATGGCCTGACAGTGGCCAAAGAAACCATTGTTAAGCCATTGTGAGCCAGCCTCTTGCCCATATCCAGTTTTTTTTTTAAGAAAGGATAAATTAACAAAACCATAGGGTAGGAAGGGTACAACTCCACACAATTCCCACCACCCAATCTCCATATCCCACCCCCTCCCCTGATAGCTTTCCCACTCTCTATCCCTCTGGGAGCATTGACCCAGGGTCATTGTGGGTTGTAGAAGGTGGAAGGTCTGGCTTCTGTAATTGCTTCCCCGCTGAAAATGGATGTTGACTGGTCGGTCCATACTCCCAGTCTGCCTCTCTCTTTCCCTAGTAGGGTGGGTCTCTGGGGAAGCTGAGCTCCAGGACACATTGGTGGGGTCTTCAGTCCAGGGAAGCCTGGCCGACATCCTGATGACATCTGGAACCTGGTGACTGAAAAGAGAGTTAACATACAAAGCCAAACAAATAGTTGAGCAATCATGGACCCAAAGCTTGGAATAGTGGAGAGGAAGTGTTAGGGGGATACTTACTGCAAACTCTAGTGTACTTCTGCTTTCAGGTATATATTTTACAGTAGTTAATGGATACGTGTGAACATATGCTCTCTCTCACAGAAACTGGTGTATATCTAGGTTTTGGGTCTTTGTTAGAAAGTGAACCACCGGGAGTCGGGCTGTAGCGCAGCGGGTTAAGCGCAGGTGGCGCAAAGCACAAGGACCGGCATAAGGATCCCGGTTCGAACCCGGCTCCCCACCTGCAGGGGAGTTCCTTCACAGGCGGTAAAGCAGGTCTGCAGGTGTCTATCTTTCTCTCCTCCTCTCTGTCTTCCCCTCCTCTCTCCATTTCTCTCTGTCCTATCCAACAACGACAACAACAATAATAACTACAACAATAAAACAACAAGGGCAACAAAAGGGAATAAATAAAATAAATATTAAAAAAATTAAAAATTAGAAAATCACTCCCTTAAAATAGAAACTTCTAAACATAACCAAAAAAATAAATAAATAAATAAAGTGAACCACCTGAGATGGAACTAGAGTATACTATGAAAGGAAAGGTCTCACCCGAGTAATGAAGCTGAAGGGTTGTCATTCCACACTTGAAGTCTCTGGACACAGTCTGAAGTGAAGCATGTTGAGGTGGCAATCGTTGTGTTGATTAGGTTGTGGTCGCCAGATGCAATATTATTTGATATGGATTGGGAGAGGCATGCGGAAAAGTGGGCCCTATCCAAGGGTTCCAGGACTGAGGGAAGTAGAGGCTCTATAGTGGAGATGTGAGGTTCCTGCTGTCTTAGGGTTCAAAAAGACAATCGATAGTTAATGTTATCATCACATTATTTGGTAATTGGGTTAACTTTGAAAAGCCCTTTTGTTATGGTTTGCTGAAAAGCCCTTTTGTTATGGTTTGCTGTACAGTACCCAGTATCTTGTTGTGCTATTGGTTGCTTCTGATCTACTTGGTCTAGGCTTTTGAGAGAGTCTGCATATCAAATACACAGCCTATATATTAAAAAGACTCAGTGTGTGTTTTAAAAAACTTCGAGACATATACTTAATTTTCCCCCTCTCATATTAATTAACTAGTGATTTATATGACTACATTTTACTAGGAGTGTACATAAACACCATTCTCACCACCAAAAGACTGTGACCCATCCCTCCCATCTACTCTCACCCCCCACTGGCCCAGGAAGCTGCATGTCTACCCCTCACCACAAGGTTTTTACTTTGGTGCCCTACTTACAATTTGGTCAGGTCCTGTTTTTACTTTGGTGCCCTACTTACAATTTGGTCAGGTCCAGATCTTCTTACTCAACTTCTGTTGATGAGTGGGATCATCCCATACTCATCTTTATCTTTCTGACTTAGCTGACTTAATGTAATTCCTTCTAGCTCTGAGCAAGATGGGTCAGATAAGGTGGGTTCATTGTTCTTGATAGCTGCATAGTATTCCATTGTGTATATATACCACAGCTTTCTCTGCCACTCATCTGTTGTTGGGCACCTGGGTTGCTTCCAGGTTTTAACTATTATGAATTGTGCTGCTATGAACATAGGAGTACACACCTCTTTTTGGTTGGGTATTATGGAGTCCTTGGGTTATAAGCCCAGGAGAGGAATTTCTGGATCATATGGAAGGCCCATGTCTAGCCTTGTGAGAGTTTTCCAGACTGCTCTCCACAGAGGCTGGACCAATTTACATTCCCACCAGCAATGCAAAAGGGTTCCTCTGTCCCCACATCCTCTCCAGCATTTGTTGCTGCTGTCCTTTTTGATGTATGCCATTCTTACAGGAGTGAGGTGGTATCTTAGTGTTGTCTTAATTTGCATTTCTCTGACAATCAGTGACCTAGAGCAGTTTTTCATATGTTTGTTAGCCTTTTGAATCTCCTCTGAGGTGAATGTTTTGTTCATATCCTCTGCCCATTTTTGGATGGGGTCAGTTACAGTTTTTGTAGTCACTTCTTTATCTGACAAGCTTAGGCTTTCTCCCATTTGTTAAAGCGTTGAGTGTCTTCTATTGTATTCAAACCAGTATTAAGTTTATTGTGTCTGGCCTCTAGGTAGGGAGGAAATAGACACAGGATTCTAGTGGAGGTCTCAGTTAGCCTCAAGTTTTTCTACATTTATTTGTTTGATGATTCTAACATAGGTTGTCATAAGGACCATAATTATCCTTTACTAGATATATAGTTCTTGCCAGTATAACTCTTGGTCAATTGTAAAGTGTTTCTTCTTAAGCTTATCAATAGTGCTTTCTTCTTCTTCTAGCATTTGCCCTTCTTCCATAGCCAGTCAACAGTGTCAGGTTGAGCCTGATGTAAAGTTTTGAGACCTCCTTTGAATCTGGAGAGGTGGCAGTCATTGACTATGTGGGTCATAGTCTGTCTGTAGCCGCAGGGGCAGTTCGGGTCGTCTCTGGCTCCCCAGCGATGGAACATAGCAGCGCACCGGCCATGGCCTGTTCGATAGCGATTGAGGAGGGCCCAGTCATAACGTGCTAGGTCAAAGCCGGGTTGACACTTGCAGGGGTCTGTGATGAGGTGTTTGTTCTTTACCTCAGCTGACTGCCAACTCTGTTTCCAAGAGTCTGGAACAGAGAAGTTCAGTGTAGGCGTAGGGGACCAGACTGGGTGACGAGACGTCGAGCGTTGAACAGGGTGGGCGAAGATATCCGCGTATATTGGCAGGTCCAGTCGAGCGTAGACATGGGAAATGAACTTAGATGATGCCGCATCCCGACGAATATCTGGCGGGGCGATGTTGCTAAGAACTGGCAGCCATGGAACCGGGGTGGAACGGATGGTTCCAGAAATTATCCTCATGGAGAAATATAATTTGGAATCGACCAAGTGGACATGGGGGCTACGGAACCATACTGGGGCACAGTATTCTGCAGTGGAATAGCATAATGCCAGAGATGTGTGGAAGCGCTCGTAGTGTGGAAGCGCTCGCGCCCCATGAGGAGCTGGCCAGTCTTGCCATGATGTTATTCCTCGAGCCCACCTTTGCTGCAGTTTTTATGAGATGTTCGTGAAATGACAGAGTGCGATTGAGAGTAACGCCAAGATAGACTTGCTGGGCTTCATGCCGGATTCTCAATAGTGCTGATGCTCTGTCAGAAGAAATTAAAAGAAATATGGAAGAATATTTCATACTTCCTTTTGTATAGTTAAATGAGTAGATACAGTTATTGAGGGAAATTAAATATGGGGTAGAATAGGAGGGTGTCTAGGCCTAAGTAATACATTAAAAAAGAGAGAATTGATGATGCTTTTTTTTAGGCAATTCTACTAGAATTCCAGATTACTAGGTCTAAATCCAAACTTGGAGGCCTATTAAGCACTTTTACTTTGAGCTGTATAATTGTCCCCGTGCTTGTGAATACATTATACTTGTACCTACTTCTCTAGCTTAACCTATAGCCAGTATTATTTTTTAAACTTTTTCTTTTTCTTTTTTTAAATATTTATTTTATTTATTTATTCCCTTTAGTTGCCCTTGTTGTTTTATTGTTGTAGTTATTATTGTTGTTGTTGTCATTGTTGTTGGATAGGACAGAGAGACATGGAGAGAGGAGGGGAGGACAGAGAGGAGGAGAGAAAGCTAGACACCTGCAGACCTGCTTCACCGCCTGTGAAGTGACTCCCCTGCAGGTGGGGAGCCGGGGTTCAAACCAGGATCCTTATGCCGGTCCTTGTGCTTTGCGCCACCTGCACTTAACCCGCTGCGCTACAGCCTGACTCCCTATAGCCAGTATTTTTACTGTGTTAGAAATCATGCAATCTAAAATGGAACTAGGTAGTCCCATGTGTTAGGAAAAATTTCACCAGATTTTAGGAGTTGGGAGGTTGACAGCTCAGACTTGGCATCTCCGAAAACAATCCGTAATAAAAGTCAACAGTAGCATAGCATGGTATTGGAGCATTGGTTTAGTTGCGGTCAACAGAGGCAGTATAACAGGGTAAGATATAAGAGAGGAAAAACATCAAGAAATATGAACATAGTTTCCAGGAGTAGGACAAAAATGGATTTTAAAGAGATTGGAAAGAGTTCCTTGTAGGCCTAGAAAGAATGTAGAATAGCATTGATTTATTGCTATAACCAAGTTAGTTGGGAGCTTATTTTTCTTTGAAAATCCAGTGGTTAGGATTTACCATAATCCTTCATTGACTTCACTATGCTTTATAACATCTAAGGATGTCTAATAATAATAGCATCTTAGATACTGACAGGGCCAAATAATTTTGATCTATCTGGCCTATAGTTGTATGTAACTTGGGTATTTAAAATATTTATATGCAAATATATTTTAGAGCTACTTAGAGCACCTAAGCCTGGTGTCAGAATTTGGTCATTTTACAAATCTGAGGCATTAAGTACTTAGCTAAAGAAAATATGTATACTCAGAATTATTATCTAGGAAATTAGAAGACAAGAAGTTTCACCCATGACATCTTAATCAATAGTGATTTATAAGAGTATTTTATTAGGAATATAATTTTACATCATTCTTGCCACCGAAGGTCTGTGCCACCTCAATTCCCCTAAGGTAACTATTGTAGTTTCCCTCATTTTTGGATAAGGGTTGGCTTTTGTTGTTGTTAGATGTTAGTTTTCATGTTCCTGCAATCAATTCCATATATTCCACATATGGTTGAAACCATTCTGTAGTTGTCCTTTGTTTCCTTACTAACTTCATTAAGTATAATCTTCTCCAAGTCCATCTATTTTATCCCAAAGAACACAGTATTACCTTTTTTTTTTCTTCTTTTTCCCCCAGGGTTATTTCTGGGGCTCAATGCCAGCACTAGGAACCTGCTGCTCTTAGTAGTCACTTTTTTTCCATTTTATTGTATAGGATAGAGAGAAATTGAGAAAGAAAAAAAGCAGAGAGGGGGGGAGAAATAAAAACCTGCAGACCTGTTTCACCATTTATCAAGCAACCTCCCTGAAGATGGGGAGCCAGGGGGTCTAACTGGGATCCTAGTGTGAGTTCTTGCTCTTTGTAACATGTGTTCTTAACCCAGGGTGTCACCACCCAAAGGCCACAATGTTGCCTTTTCATTGCTGAGTAGTACTCCATTAAGTATATGTCCCATAACACTTTTGTCTTTATTTTTTTAAGATGTGTCTATTTATCATTAGCAACTATAATTCCAGAGCCATATTCCTTTCTCCTTATTGCTTCTGCAAATTACCTTCTGAATGTCTGCCTTAGTTTGAAGAGGCAGACCAGACTGGTCTAGCAAATTTCATGCTACAAATCCCCAAAAAACTGGAACACATATTCTATTCAAGTCCACACGGGTCATACTCAAGGGCAGACCATATGATAGGCCACAAAGACAGCATCAGCAAATTCAAGAGCATTGAAATCATACCAAGTATCTTCTCAGACCACAGTGGAGTTAAATTAACACTTAACAATAAAAAAAATTAGTAAAAGTCCCAAAATGTGGAAACTCAACAATATACTTCTTAACAGCTACTGGGTCAAAGAAGAAATTAAGAAAGAAATCAAAATGTTTCGAGAGCTCAGTGAAAATGAAGACACAAGGGGGTCGGGCGGTGGCGCAGTGGGTTAAACGCATGTGGCGCAAAGCGCAGGGACCGGCGTAAGGATCCCGGTTCGAGCCCCCGGCTCCCCACCTGCAGGGGAGTCGCTTCACAGGCAGTGAAGCAGGTCTGCAGGTGTCTATCTTTCTCTCCCCTTCTCTGTCTTCCCCTCCTCTCTCCATTTCTCTCTGTCCTATCCAACAACGAATTGTGTCAACAAGGGCAATAATAATAACCACAACTAAGCTACAACAAGGGCAACAAAAGGGGGAAAAATGGCCTCCAGGAGTGGTGGATTCATGGTGCAGGCACCGAGCCCAGCAATAACCCTGGAGGAGGAAAAACAAAAATGAAGACACAAGAAATAAAAATATTTGGGACACAGCTAAGGCAGTACTGAGAGGGAAATTCATAGACATACAAGCACACATTAGGAAACAAGAAAAAGCTCAAATAAACAACTTGATTTTACACTTTAAAGACTTAGAAGAAAAAAGAAGAAGAACAAAGGAACCCTAAAGCAACCAGAAGGACTGAAATAACTAAAGTTAGGGCAGAAATAGATAGCATTGAAAAATAAGAAAACCATATAAAATATAAAGAAAAAAATCATTCCCACTACTAAAAGACTGTATCCCACCCCCACCCCACCCCCCACCCAGTGAAGCCAAACATCCACACTGACCCTCTAACCAGAGATTTTTATTTGGTGCCCTATTCCAAACTCAGTCCAATCCTGATTTGAGTTTTCCTTTCTGTTATTCTTTCTCAACTCTGTTTATGAGTGGGATAATCCCATACTCACCTTTGTCTTTCTGACTTAGCTCACTTAAGATAATTCCTTATAGATCAAAGATGGGTTAGAGAAGAGAGGGTCATTGTTCTTAACTTAGTAGCTGCATAGTATTCCATTGTATATATTGTGTATATATTGTGTATATATTGTGTATATATACCACAGCTTTCTCAGCCATTCATCTGTTTTGGGGTACCTGTGTTGCTTCCAGGTTTTAGCTATTATGAATTGTGCTGCTGTAAACTTAGGTGTACATATATCTTTTTGGTTGGGGTGGTTGAAAAAAAAGTTATCATATAAAGCTAAATAAATTGTTGACTAATCATGAAACTAAAGGTTTCCAAGGACTAAAGGAACCAAACACAGCCATCAAAAAAAATTGTGTGTACCTATGTTCATAGTAGCACAATTTGTAATAGCTAAAACCTGGAAGCAGCCCAGGTGTCCAACAACACATATGTGGCTGAGCAAGTTGTGGTATGTACAATGGGATAGTATTCAGTTACTAAAAGTGGTGATTTCATTGTTTTCAACCCATCATGGATGGAGCATGAACAAATCATATTAAGTGAAATAAGTCAGAAATAGAAGGATGAATATGGGATGGTCTCACTTACAGGCAGAAGTTGAAAAAGAAGATCAGAAGAGAAAACACTAAGCAGAACGTGGACTGGAGTTGGGTGTATTGCACTAAAGTAAAAGACCCCGGGGTGGAGGGGTGGTCCAGATCCTGGAACTAGTGGGGGTTGTATTGTTATGTGGAAACTAGGAAATGTTATGCACATACAAACTATTCTATTTACTGTCAACTGTAAAAATTAATCCACTAATAAAGAAAAAAGCTTGCAAAATAAAATAAAAGAAAGAAATAATAGGAAGTGTGAAGATGGCATAGAAGTTGGTTTTTGTCTTTTTGCAATTTCATATATAAGAAAACATATCAATGAAATAGACATACCCATTTATAAATATAGTAAATTTTGATTATCTCTTCTTGGGAGGAGAGATTGAAGTTCATTTTTTGCTGGGCTTGTTTCATTTGGAGCTGTGGAGAAGGTGGGTAGAGGAATACTGGGAAGAACTAGCATATATAAAGAAGAGTTTACAATATTCCATACACTAGTCTAATTATTTTTCACACAATTCATTTTGTCTCTCTCATAATAGTATAAGGAAGGTAGAAGTGTTATCCACATGTAATGACAACCTGAAACACACAGGGTCTAATAATTCAGAATTACAATTATATATCAGAGCTGGAAATTGGAACCAAACATTCAGATGCTATTACATAAGTAAAGACAATTTAGATAACGACTTATATCATACAAAATAAAGGAGTTCCCCTGGGCAGATGACCTCACCAATGTGTACCAGAACCTTACTGCTCCAGAGCCCCACCCCACTAGAAAAAGATAGAAACAGGCTGGGGGTATAGATCAACCTGCAAATGCCCATGTCCAGTGGAGAAGCAATTACAGAAGTCAGACCTTCCACCTCCTGCACCCCATAAAGAATTTTGTTCCATATTACTGGAGAAGTATCTATTAGGGGGAGATGATTAAAGGTCTCTGAACTCCAATTCCATGAAGACCTGGAAATTTATAGCATAAATAAATCATGTATGAAAAGACCCCATAGTTGACTAAAAGATTAGTTACAACTTATTTTTGCATCAAATGATTTATATCAACGTCATAGAGACAACCTTACAAATCAGCAAGAGAATGATAAACAGTGAAGAGGACAAGAATTTCTAAATGCCTATGAACATATAGACAAGTTAGCCACATCAATAATAATCTAGGGAATGCATATTGAAATAGTGAATACAAGTGCCAAACTGAAGAGCAATTCTGAATTGGTACAGTTAAGGAATAACTGTAAAAACCATTTATGGTCATTAATATTGTAACACATATCCCCAGGAAAGGAATCATTGGATCAAACAGTAGGTCCATGTCTAGCCTTCTGAGAGTTCTCCAGACTGTTCTCCACAGGGGTTGGACTAATTTACATTCCCACCAACAATGCAGGAGGGTTCCTTTAGCCCTGAAACCTCTCCAGAATTTATTGTTACTATCCTTTCTTGTTGGGCATTATGGCCTGCTCCATTGTTGATACTATGGTCTATTTACATTATCATTGTTTTACCTGAGACCTGCCCTGCCTGCAGGGTATTGGTTTATCCCATTGGTTAGAACCTTCGCAACAGTTGCTATAGAAGCTTTCTACCTTAGGGCTCTTTTCTTTTCTCCACCCCCTCTCCTAGCCATTTCCTTTTCTGACCTGCCACTTCCGTTTCAAAAGATATAAAGGTGTTGTCTCTGATCAATAAAGACGCATTGCATTCCCGCTCAGCCACAAGTTCCTGGTTCCTCTCACTCATCGCTGAGTAAGCAGCAGCCCAGGTTGGCTTTGGTCAAGTTCTCTCCAACCTAGGGAGCACATGCTAGGGAAGAAATACCCTCAGGCTAGCCTGGCACTTTCTGATGTGTGACATTCTCACAGGAGTGAAGTGGTATCTCACTGTTGTCTTTATTTATTTGCATTTATCTAACAATCAGTGACTTTGAACATTTCTTCATAAAGTAAAACCTGGACTGGTTTGGTATATTGCACCAAAGAACTCTGGAGACGGGGGACAAGTAGGAGGATAGAGAAAGGGGGTTTCCAGGTCCTGATACACATAAGGGACCTAATTTGGAAGTGAGAGTGTCTCGCAGACACTTTTCTTGGTGGTGGAGAAATTGTACACATTTTCTAACAACTGTTCTATAAACCATTAACCTTCCAATTAAAAACAAAAGAAAAAAATCAGAAGAAGTGGGGCCAGGTGGTGGTGCACCTGATTAAGCACTCACATTACAGTGCACAAGGACGTGGGTTCAAGCCCCGGGTCCCCACCTGCAAGGGGGAAGCTTCACAAGTGGTGGAACAGGGCTTGCAGGTGTCTCTCTGTCTCTCTCCCTCTCTCTCTCCCTCTCCCCTCTCAATTTCTCTCTGTCTCTGTCCAAATGTTTAAAAAACATTTTTAAAAGTTAGAAGAAGACATTTTTAGCTTGACCATAGGCACCAAATGCTATCTATTAAAGTTTATAGAGCAAGTAATTCTATTTGTTATAGAGAAAAAAGCAGCTTGCAAAATAGTACGTGTTATGTATGTATATATGTGTGCATGTGACATATATATGTATTCATAGATGCAGCAGATGTGTATATCTGTTATATCTATGTGTGTTTTGTTTATATGTGTATATATATATATATATATATATATATATATATATATATGTACCTATATACAAACAAAAAAGACTAAAATTATAAATGAGAGTCCTAGAGAGATAGTTTACCAGGTAGGGCACCTGCCTGCCATAGAGTGAGCCAGGTTCAAGCCCAGCATCATATGGGAGCAGTATGACATCCTTCTCTTTCTGCCTGTCTCTCTGAAAAAGTTGTCCTGCAATAGTAGAACTGAACTTGTAATGAGAGAATGGCCCTAGATTATAAATTTGCATATGAAATGAAGTATTCTCTTACAAATGCATTAGTATTTTTGAAGCAATTCCTCTGCAAAAAGATGATTGTGGAGGGAGGGAGTGATAATTTTTATTCTGCACACACATATTATCTGAATTTTTCATAATGCATATGTGTTTATGTGTCACTTGTTATTTAATTTTTTAAGAATAAATCATGGTTATTTAAGAAAATGTCAACATTAGGTTCTGCTGTTTGCAAATATAGCTGTAGTTCACAGTTTTTGCTCTCTCTGTTTGCTTTCTCTGCAAGTATTTACATAATCTAGACAGAGAGTTAATTTGCCTCTTTTGGCCATATTTACAGTGGTCCACTTGGGTTGTATACTGTGGAGTAAGGTCATATCCAGACCAACTTGTGAATAGTCAAAGATTTTTTTTTCATCTCTCTTTTCTGCAACCCTGTCTCTGGTTCTGGTCTTTCCAGTGCCTCCCTTTCTCTTGCCAAGGCTAGCTGTGAGGCCAAGCCAGAGCTCCTAGCAACACCAAAACCCATTGAGAGAGCCAGGCCTGCTCCTCATTGCCAAGGACCTCATTTCATCCCTCCCTCCCCCACCACCCCCAGCTCTTATATGCATTCAAGAAGACTGCTAGCTAGCATGCACTTCTCACCCTCGGCCTTCCACTTGTTCCTATTGTAAGAGATAGAGAAAATATCATGAACTGGCAGTGATTATACTTCATGAAGCAAGTAAGGAAGTGATGGACAACTATTGGTTGACTTCATTCACATGTGGAATATAGGGAATTGAAGCACATGAACTTAAAACAGTGTATATATGCTCATATATAATCAGCCCTTATTATCTGTGACCTTGGGAGAACTATGGTGGCTACCACTGGAAGGGGATGGGAGAACAAACCTTTGGTGGTGTGAATGGTGTGAAATGATACCCTGTCAGTATCTTGTAAATACTGCTGAATCAACCATAAAGTTTTTGTTTTAAAAATTAAGGTCCAAAAGACATTGAATAAAATTTAAAGTCGAACTATTAAATCAAAGCAGAGATGCAAAGAAAGAGCGAGAGAGAAAAAAATATTGTGAGTTCCCTATGGAAAAGCATGAGGAACACAAGCATCTGAAGAACAGTAGAAGACATCTGTGCCCTGAAGGAATCAGAAAAACCACTGTGCTGGCCCACATTTCTCTGATATTCATCTAGTGACAAAAAGAAAAATCCTGCCTTGGCTAAATAGTTCACTGTGCCTGCTACTATGGAGAAGAGAGAACTGTGGTTGTAAGTGGAAGTGGGTACAGTCACTGTGAGAAACAGTATGGAAAGTACTTACAATATAACAGAAATACCAGTTGATCAGCTCCTCCACATCTGGTCATTCATTCATTATCCAAAAACATGCATATACTTCTATGTATATAGAAGCATTGTTAAGAACCAAGATTTAGAAAGAGCCTTACTTAACCCTCCTGCACTGCTAGTGGGAATGTAATTGTAATGTGGTTCACAAAATCACATTATCAACAAGTTCTAGTCCATTTTTTATTTAGTTTGCTTTATGTCTTAGTTTTGTAATTTTTTTTATTTGTAAACTCCTTAAAATATTTCTATACACATGTGAAACAAAATTATAGAGGGCAATAATTTCCAGGTTTATGTCTCAGTATATTTTCTAGAAATTCTAGTGAAGTAAAGATTTGATTTTTTGGAACATTCCTACTCATGGCCACAGAATGTGAGTTTGGATCTACAGGGATGCAGAGATCTCATAGGCTCCTAAGCTAAATATGGGCCCCAGATCAGATCAAATCGATGGGGTTTACGGTCAACAATAGTTATACACCTTTTCCATATTTGGGAGCTACTCTCTTCCCTGATCAGCTCTCTGGTCCTTTTTCCAGCCATGATATCATCTCCCCAGACAATAATTTGGATCCACCTGCATATCGGATTTCAGACTGTGAGGCAGGGGAGAGGAAAAAAAAAAAAACTAGTATAGCCACAGGCCCTTTGGAATATAACTAAAATATGCCTACTAACTATCTACAAAACAGAGGACCCTCCCTCCCCATTCCTCACCTGCACTATTCCAGCCTTTAGGTTCATGATTAGTCAACAACTTATTTGGCTTTATATGTTAACTCTCTTTTCAGACACCAGGTTCCAGATTGGCTAGCATGATGCCAATCAGACTTCCCTAGACAGACAACCTCACTAATGTGTCCTGGAGCTCTGATTCCCCAGAATCAGGGAAAGAGAGAGGCAGACTGAGAGTATGGATGGACCTATCAATGCCCATGTTCAGCAGAGAAGCAATTACAGGGGCCAGACCTTCCACCTTCTGCATCCCACAATGACCTTGGGTCCATAATCCCAGAAGATTAAAGAATAGGAAAGTTGTCAGGGGAGGGGATGGGATACAGATTTCTGGTGGTGGGAATTGTGTGGAGTTGTACCACTCTTAACCTATGGTTTTGTCAGTGTTTCCTTTTTATAAATAGAATAAAAAATAAAAAGATTTTATTTTTAATCTGCACATTCTTTGTAAAGAAAATGCTCAAGTTTTTTACATCTCCTGAAATACAGTAGTGATTGAGATGGTGGATTTTCTTAAATATTTATCTTTCAATTGTTAAATGAGTGAAAAAAATCTACCTGCAGGTTTCATAGTGTCTGCCAAAGGTCCGATGCACAAGCAGTGAAACAGGTCTGCAGGTGTCTAACTTTCTTTCCCTTTCTCTATCTCCCTGTCTCCTCTCAATTTCTCTTTGTCCTTGCTAATTAAAAAAAATTAGAAAAAAAAAGGAAAATACACAGCGTGCAGTCATGTTGCTAAAGACACAACTACTTAAGCATTTAAAAGAAACATAGGAAGAGTAAAAACAAAAATTTCTATTCCTATTTCATATATGAGAACTATAATACACAAAATGGTAAACTACTCTTGATCAAAGGTAATTTAATAGCTTGTTAATGTTTTCCTAAGAGCTCCATATTCATGAATGTCTTACATAACTTAAAAAAATGTTATATGACCCAGAAGGTAACAAGCTGTACAGCACAAAACTTGCAAGCATGAGGTCCTGAACTCTGTAGTTAATACTCCATAAGACACTAATGCTGTTGCATTTCTCTCTTTTTCTCTCTCTTCCTCTCTCTCTCTTTTTTTTTCTCTCTCCCTCATAAATGAGTAAATCTTTAGGGGAAAAAAAGATAAGTCTAATAACTTAAGACAGATGAGTAATGTTGATTTGTGCACTTAATTCTAAAACCACTGAACCTGAAGTTGAAATATTAGTCTTGATGCTCTGAAATCCATGCCCTAAGTGTGGGAAGGTGCTGGCCCCTTTTATTGCCATCACTTCCGTGTAGCCTGGTTCTCTAGCCCCTAGTCAGCAGACAGAAGTTCATCCAGTGCTCCTAACACCATCTCCACGCCCTCTGCTGGACACTGTTGTCCCATTTTCAAAATTGTTAGCACAGGAAATGAAGAAAGCCTGCACTTTATAGTGAGGCAGAGAACATATGTTTATCTGTTGCCCTGAATCCTTCCACTTCCCTATTTATTCCTTTCATAAGCAGACAACATCTCCAGAAGCAGAGGTAAAGGATGTAAGGAAACTAAGAAAATCTCCACAACCATTTGTCAATCTATGCTCCTTGAGTTTAAATATATAATGCAGTACCATTACCTTCAAGTTTTTAAATGCGTGACATAATACTAGTAAAAAATTATTCCTTTAGTAAACACCTTTACCTCTACTTCTACTAAAAAAAATATCAAATGTATAAAAGAGATCCACAGGCGGGGGAGATAGTATAATGGTTATGCAAACAGATTCTCATGCCTGAGGCTCTGAAGTCCCAGGTTCAATCCCCCGCACCACCACAAATAGCCAGTGATGAGCAGTGCTTTGGTTAAAAGAGAGAGACTCACTTGAATGTATTACATCATTTTAATGTATATAAATGCTTGGGAGGAAAATTTTCTCCTTTCTTAAGATACTATCTCCAGCATTAATTTATCAATTTTTTTCTTTTTTTTTTTTTCTTTTTTTGCCTCTAAGGTTACTGCTGGTGCTAGGGTGCCTGCACTATGCATTCACTGCTCCTGGAGGCCATTTTTTCCCATTTTGTTGCCCTTGTTGTTACTCTTGTTGCTGTCATTATTATTGTTGTTGTCACTGCTGTTGTTGTTGTTAGATAGGACAGAGAGAGGAGGGGAGACAGAGAGGGGGAAAGAAAGGTAAACACCTGCAGACCTGCTTCACTGCCCGTGAAGCAACTGCCCCTGCTGCAGGTGGGCAGCCTGGGTCTTGAACCAGGATCCTTAGACTGGTCCTTGCACTTGCACTTAACCCGTTGTGCTACCACCCTACCCCCATCAAGTGTTTGTTTTTTTTTTCAATCTCCACATGAGGAATGCTAATTATACTGATCTAAAAAAACAAAAGCAGTCTGATGACTACAAATTGCCTTTATAAACACAGAAATAATAGTCTTTTGTGAAAGCTTTATTTGGGGACTGAAGATGTGGCTTTGCATTCTTGGTTTCATGTTTGTAAACGATGAAGCAGAAATTCCATTTTGGTATGGTAGACCAGAGCATTCAAGAACAGCTACTGGTATATTAGCAGTATCATTATGAAAGAAAGGCTTCCTCGGGACTGAATTGACAACATTTGAAATAAACAAAAACCCAGATGTGATTCCTCAGGAAAGCAGAAATCAGCACTAGTATGGTCCGGGAGGTGGCACAGTGGATAAAGCACTTGACTCTCAAGCGTGAGGTCCTGAGTTCAAGCCCCGGCAGCCCATATACCAGAGTGATGTCTGGTTCTTTCTCTCTCTCCTCCTATCTTTCTCATCAATAAATAAATAAAGTCTTAAAAAAAAAAAAAGAAATCAGCACTAGTCCTAAGGGAAGCAGGTCCACAAATCATGTTTTCATCCACTTCAGTTTTGTAATAATGCTGGTAAGAAAAAATAACCACGCTGGCCAACTTTACATAACATGGTATTGAGGATCTTCTTGTGTTGTTTGAAAAGTTATGATGCGTTTTTGCATAGAAAAATATCGAAGAAAAAATATATTGTAACTTTTTCCACAATGCAAAATTTTCATTTTTGCTTCATGGCAGTTTCCAGGCCTGCCAAAGTCATTAAAAGATAACTAACGGGTGAGGAGAAAGCACATTAGTTCTGCCAAAAGACTTTTACGCCTGAGGCTCTGAGGTCCCAGGTTCAATTCCCAGCACCACCATCATCCAGAACTGAGCAGTGCCCTGTTAAATAAAGTAAAGTAAAATTTAAAAAAGCAAATAAAAGAAGAAAAATATTTATCATAATCAACTTATGTTCGCAGGAGCCAATGAACAACACCAGAGGAAGTGTCTAAGTATCTTCTGTCCCTTGGCCTCCTTTTTGTTTCCTTTATCCCTTCTTCCTTTCTTGATCTTCAGTATTATGTTCTAGTCTAACTTTTCCTCATTCACCATAGATAACAAATCTGAAATATGTTTAACTAAATGTGCAACACATATTAAGTATCATTCTAGTTTTAAATTTTTATTATACTTATTCATTTATTGAATACAGACAAACAAAAAACTGAAATGGAAAGATAGAGAGGGAGAAAGAGAGATACCTGCTAACCTGCTTCACCACTTGTAAGGCCTCTCCCCTACAGGCAGGAACTGGGGGCTTGAACCTGGGTACTTGTGCACTGTCACATGTGCACTCAACCTAGTGTACCACCACCCAGCCCCTAAATATCACTCTAACAGCCCATTCCTCTCAAGACTTACTAATCCTTTCTCTTTTGCTCATTTCTTATTCCTGCCTCTATAGCTCACTCTAATTTTTTTTCTCTTACTCTCTTCTAAGTCCTGACTGTTGGACAGATTTCAAATTAAAGAATATGTTTTCTCAAATTTATATACCAGGGAATTGAGATTATATGTCTCCTCCTTGGCAGGTCTGATATACTTGCCTTTTTCAAGTTTTTAAAAAGCATGTTTTTTTTTCTGTCTTTGTCTAATATTTTTTATTCCTAGTACGTACAATATTTTAAGATTACAATGTAATGTGTTCCATAACACATCCACGACCAAGGTTGTGTGTCCCTACACTCCTAACTCCCAGAGATAACAGACAGCCACCATAGTTCTTACAAGTCTCAGAAATAGTTTGCTTGCTTCTGGTTTTTGGATGTTATTTTGTTGTTATTGTTATTGTTGTTGTTGGTGGTGGTGGTGGCGGTGTTGCTGCTGTTGCCGATGATGATGATGATGATGATGATGATGATGCAAGTTCAGGTATACCAGTTCACTAGACTACACATATAAGTGAAACTATCCAGTAGTTGTCTTTCACTTTTTTAGTTATTTTACTAAGCACAATTACCTCCAGTTCCATTCATTTTGTCCTGAAAGACACAAAATTATCTTTTCTGGTTTCAGAGTAGTATTCCACAGAGTAAATGTTCTATAATTTCTAAGAAAACTAAGCAGAACGAATGAACAAACAAACAAAATAAAATGTTGATTTTATCCCTCAGATCCCAGAATCCCACTGGAGAAAAGGATGGACAAATTTGGAAATTGGTCTGGATTAATAAAACACCTTGCCCTTATTTAAAGAGCTCATCTTGTGCCTACCTCTCTTTTCATACTCTAAATTCTTCAGCCCTCCTCATTTGAGAGAATTAGGCAGATCCAGATCCAGAAAACATACTTTTATTAACACAAGTATCCCCAGATCTCTGCCACTGCATTTTGAATTTTCAAATTATGTACTTGCATCATTTATCAAAATGTCATCAGGCCCTAAACTAGCCAAACATTCAAACTGGGCAATCCCATGGTGTGGCTATGGGTCATTTGGAAGGAGGGTCATGATAGTGATAATCTTGATCATTAATGTTGCTGCATCTCTATATTCTTTATTTTGAGGCAAGAAATATAGTGGTAAGTTCCAAGAATGAGATCACACACATCCTAAAAAAACAGAATGTAAATTGCCTCTACTCTTAATGAGAAATGGAGAAGATGAAAACAGCACTTTGTATTGAGAACTAACTTGATTCTGGATGAGTTGGAGAAAAAAAAACAAAACATGTTTTTAGTGATACTATAAACATTCAACAGTCTACTAGTAAAAATTGATATTTGGGAAGTAAAAACACACCAGAAGTAGTCTTTAATTCTTTAATCTTAATGGAAAAAGCCCTGGGTCATTTGATCTGTGGACACAACTTTAAACAATTTTTTTTCAGACTCAAATTTTCAAAATAGTCATCATTTTTGCATTCTCCATTACAATATTCTTGGAAATAGGGAAATATAAACACCACCATAAATGGCAGTATTTAGATGACCCAGAAACCATATTTATAAATTGTGTCCAAAATTTCAATAAACAATTTTGGAGAATAAATAAACAATATGTTAAAATAACATATGACTTAGAAGTTGTAATTATCAGATATGAACTTTAACTCTATGTTTTGAAAATAAATGACAAAATGGAGAATTTTACCAAATAACTGGAACCTGTAAAAATAACCAGATAGAAATTCTAGGACTTAAAAATCAAACAACTGAACTGGTGTCATGGAGGTAACTCAGCAGAAGATATGTATTGGATAGAGGAATTGATCCTTGGTGCTGTACAAAATTATGAACACTTAAAAAAATAATAATTTAAGGGGGCTGGGTGGTGGCACACCAGGTTAAGTGCACATAGTATAAGGTACAAGGACCTGCTCACAAGGATCCTGGTTCAAGACCCTGGCTCCCCACCTGCAGGGGTAGAAGGTTTGCTCTCTCCCTCTCTATCTTCTCCTCCCCTCTCAATTGCTCTCTCTGTCCTATAAAAAGAGAAAGAAAGAAAGAGAGAAAGAAAGAAAATAATAATTCAGATGAAGTTCACAATAGACTTAGCAATAGCTGGAAGACTGAACATAGTTGAGGAAACTACAAGTAAAATAAAAGTTAAAGAAAATATAAAATACACTGATAGGAATCTGCAAAGCAAATGAAGGGTAGAAACTACACATAGAGCACAGTGAAAGGCTCATGTATAAAAGACCATCTTCCTCCAAAAGAACTAGAGAGAGATAGTAGCAGTAGATAAAACACATGTCTATGTGTAAGGAACCAGGTTCAAGTCCCCTGTTCTTACCTGCAGAGGGGAAGGTCACAAGGTTTGGAGTAGTGCTATAAGTATCTGTCTTTCTCTCTCCCTCTCTATCTCCCCCTTCCCTCTCTATATCTCTATGTCTCTATCAAATGAAGAAGGAAGGAAGGGAGGAAAGGAGGGAGAGAGGGAGGGAGGGAGGGAGAAAGGAAGGAAATGGAAGGGAAGAACAATGGAAGAGGAGAGGAGGAAGAAAGAGGGAGAGAGTGAAAAGGAAAAGGGAGAGGCAGGAAACAAAAGCCTCTGGGAAAAGTGGATTTGTTTTGCTGGCAAATCTCCAGCAATAACCCTGGTGGTGAAAATAAAGAGGAAAAAAAACTATCTCCAAATAAAGTTATTTTTCCATACTAGAAAAGTAGCCCGCAGGAAAATCAAAGTAGCATCAAAATAAAATATACTAGTTAGGAAAAGAAAAAATGGAGGTAGGGTGGATGGCACAAGAACAACACTTAAGATTAAGTCTTGGAACATTCAAACTTATGCAGTCTTTCAAATCATAGCTTCAAGAGATGTTTCCAACTCCTGACAAGGTCACAGAAAAGAGAAACACACCTATGCACATCACAGTAAAACAGCTGATGGCCAAAGGTAAGGCTAGCATCATTAAAGAATCTGGTGAATGGGTCCTGCTGACACCTATGATGAGAAAATGAGAAATTGTACCTATGTGTCAGCAATTGGACTGTAATCCATTACCCCCCCAACAAAATGATATTAAAAACAATCTAAAAGTGTGGGTGTTTTATTTCTAAAGTAACAGCATAAGACTGAGAGTTATTTAGTATTGTTTAATTACTTAGTATTTATACTGAAACACTTTGAAGCTTCTGTTTATTATCTAGGTTAAAGCAAACCAAAGTATGTATTCACCCTTCTAAGTCAGGGTAAGGGGTATGTGTGGTTGTTTTTTAGATGCCGCAGGAACACACTAAAATGTTTCAGCAGGGGATTACTTATGGTCTGATTGGAAAAATTTAAAAAGTCCTCTCTGTGTTCATAGCTGCATTATTCACAATAGCCAAATAGTGGAAGCAGCCTAAATGCCCATCAGCAGATGATTGGCTAAAGAATTTATGGTATATATACTACATGGGATACTTCTGCTATGCAATCAAAAGATCATATTATGTCCTTTGGGACAAAATGGGTGAAACTAGAGGTGATTATGCTTAGCGAAATAAGTAAAGGGATGAACGTAAAAAAGTAAAAGGATGGGCTTGAAGAAACATAAAGCAGAAACAAGCAAACTGTTTCTAAGATTTTTGAGTGTAGTTATCTTTGGGAGGTGGGATGGTAGCGATACAGAACTCTGGTGGTGGATGTGTTGTGGAACTATACACTGTAATCTTACAACCTTGTGACCTACTATTAATCACAAATAAAAAATTAAGTCTTCTCTAGCTGTCTTGCTGGGCTAGCGTGGAGGTGCCTATTTCTGGGCATGTACTCTCTGGGTTGGAGAGAACTCAGCTGGAGCCAGCCTGGGCTGCTACTCACTCAGCGACAGGGGAGAGATGACTCGAACTCATGGCAGAGTGGCAATGCAATGTCTTTATTGATCAGAGAGCAACACTTTTAAAGGCCAGACCCAGAAGTGACAAGTTGGAAACAGAAATGGCTAGGAAAGGAGTGGAGAAAGGCAAAAGTGTGCTAGGAAGGTAGAAACTTCCTTAGCAACTGTTGCGAGGGTTTTTACTGGTGGGATTAATGATACCTGGAGGCAGGGAGAGTCTTGAAAGATAGATCAAAGGAATGGAATGGGTGGGGATCTTTCAGGCAAAACAATGATTATGTAAATAGGCCATAGTATCAGGAATGCAGGGTGGAGCAGGGGGAGCTGGCTTAACAATTTCCTGATACTGTCTATTGGGAATTGATGAGTTAAGGAGCAGAAATAGAGAGACAGAGTGACAGAATCTGATAACATAGTGCCATCTAGGAAGGAGAAAGACAGTAGATTGACTGATGAGGCAAATAAATAAATAAATAAATAAATAAATAAATAAATATCCCCAGATTCCTTCTCCACTAGGGAAAGAGAGAGAAGCTGGGAGTATGGATCAAACTGTCAACACCAGTGTTCAGCTGGAAGCAATTCCAGAAGCCAGACCTTCTACCTTCTGCACCCCATAATGACCCTGGGTCTATGATGCCAGAGGGTCAAAGATGAGGAAAGGTATCGGGAAGGGAATGGGATATGAAGTTCTGGTGGTAGGAATTGTGTGGAATTATATACCTCTTATCCTATGGTCTTGTCAGTGTTCCCATTTTATAAATAAAAACTTAAAAAAAATAAGAAATTAAGGAACAGTTCAGTATAAGTTTTGCAGTGTATTAGTAACTACAGTGAAATTATATAAGGTATTACATTTCTATGGAGTCATACCAGATAGAACACACATGTTACTAAGCACAAGGACCCAGGTTTAGGGTCCCTACCTGCAGGGAGGAAGATTCATGAGCAGTGGGACAATGTTGTGCTGGTGTCTCTCCTCTTTGCTTCTATAGCAGACTCTATCAAAAGGTAAAAAAAAAAAAAAAGAGCCACTGGGAGCATTGGAGTTATCATACAGGCACCAAACCATAAATATGGCAAGTAAATAAAGATGTAGATACTATAGGTATAGATAGATAATTCATTTACATTCATATTTCATTTTATTATTTTCATTTTTCATTCTTTCCCCTTTTGTTGTCCTTGTTTATCATTGTTGTTGTCATCATTATTGTTGTTGGATAGGACAGAGAGAAATCGAGAGAGGAGGGGAAAGGAGAGAGGGGGAGAGAAAAGACACCTGCAAACCTGCTTCACCACAAAGACATAGACAGGAGATATATATACTGTTTATCAATAGCAAAAGCTATCAAATGTAAACAGAAAGTTACTTTTTTCTAATTAGGGAGCTCCCTGTTCTTCTCTCCCTATCCCAGTTTGGAGAGGTTTTACTGTCTAATTCTTATAAATTTGTAAGTTTATTTAGATTTATTTGGGAAAGCTATTAATCCTCTAACAATATTTTTCCTAGCCTATTTTATCTTACTTGGGTACTACCTATTGCCATACAAATATTCACTTTTAAATTATAGACTGAAAAATACATTTAAATTTTTCTTTATAGAGACTGGGTCTCCTCGTTTAGAAAGGTTAGCCTTTTCTAAAATAGTATACAAGTATACACAGAAGTAACTTTTATTTATACCTGCTTAAATATCTCATTTAAATCTCTGACTCACATAAAATGTGCACTTACATATAATCTGAGATAGAAATCTAATATTACTCACTATAATAAAACTACATCGTATCTTCTTTTTTATATTTATTTATTTTTCCCTTTTGTTGCCCTTGTTTTTCATTGTTGTTGTAGTTATTATTGTTGTTGTTGTTGATGTCGTCATTGTTGGATAGGACAGAGAGGAGAGGAAGACAGAGAGGGGGAGAGAAAGACAGACTCCTGCAGACCTGCTTCACCGCCTGTGAAGAGACTCTCCTGCAGGTGGGGTGCCTCGAGCTCGAACCGGGATCCTTCTGCTGGTCCTTGCGCTTTGTGCCATGGGTGCTTAACCTGCTGCGCTACCTCCTGACTCTCTACATCATATTTTCTAATACAAACTGAAATTTCACTGTAAAAATCGCATAGTCTTTTTTATTTTTCCTCCAGAGTTATCACTAGAGCCTGGTGCTGGCACTCCCCCACCACCACCACCAAAAGGGGGAGATAGAGAGGAAGAAAGACACCAGCAGATTTGCTCCACTGCTTGTGAAGCATCCTCTGCTGTAAGTAGGGAGAGGGAGCTTGAACCCTGGTCCTTCAGTGGTTCCTTGTGCATAATACTATGTGTACATAACTGGGAGCACCGTGGTCCAACACCAAGGTCTCATCGTCTTTAATCAACTTTTATATGCTCTGCTATTTATTGTTGCATCAGTATATTTAATTTAATTTTTTTGCCTCTAGAGTCATCGCTGGGGCTTGGTGCCTGCACCCCGAATCCACCATTCCTGGAGGCTATTTTTTTCCCTTTTGTTGCCCTTGTTGTTGGTTTTTTATCTTTGTTGTGGTTATTATTAATGTTGTTATGGATGTTGTCGTTGTTGCATAGGGCAGAGAGAAATCTAGAGAGAAGGGGAAGACAGAGACGGGGAGAAAGATAGACATCTGCAGACCTTCTTCACCACTTGTGAAGCGACCTCCCTGCAGGTGGGGAGGCAGTAGGCTCGAACCCGTATCCTTAAGCTGGTCCTTGCGCTTGGCACCATGTGCGCTTAACCCAAAGTGCTACTGCCCGGCCCCTCAGTTTCTTTAATTTTTACTGAAATAACTAGAGTACGTTTTTGATGGAAAAGTCTTTCTTTATTCCCGCCTTCCATCCCCTTGGGGAGAAAAAATGTATTCACCCCATAAAGAGAAACAGAAGGAGACAGGTGGTGGGACACCTGATTGAGCACACACATTACAGTACAGGCCTGGGTTCAAGACCCTGGTCCCACCTGCAGGGGGAAAGCTTCATGATTGGTAAAGCAGGGCAGCAGGTACCTCTCTGTCTCTCACTCTCTTTCACCTCCTCCCCTCTCAATCTCTCGCTGTCTCTAGCCACTATAAACAAATAAATAATTTTAAAAGATAAATAGAAATATCACCTTCTTATAAGTAATGTAACAGCTCAATATACCTGGCACAGAATGCCACACTTCTCATTCTCTAATCTGTCTACTTAACTGTTATTAAAATGTTCGCATATTTTCCTTAAATTTTTTTGCTAAACATTTTTATACAATTAAATTCATTCTGGATTAATCTTGTTATTTTATAATTCCATTACCTATTCACAGGCATTCTAAAGAACATTTAAAATATTTTCACCTAGATCTATAAAATGAAACATGGCTTATCTTTGACTAGATTACTGTCTGGAAATACACTAGCAACTGGTAGATCCTTAAATGTTTTTAAATCAGCCTATTTTGGTGGAGCTTTTACAGTAATAAGGAAGACAGAGTGATTCAATCTATCTTGTGTAAGCGGAGATTTGTTGCTATGTCTTCAAAGGTCATGAGACAAAATGTATGATCAAAAATATAACAATAGAAGAAGCACAAAATCAAGCCATATGAAACTCCATTAATGATCAAACTCTCAGAATGAATTTCGCCACTCAAGCCCCTGGCCCCATCTGCAGGTAGGAAGCTTCAAGAGCAGTGAAGAAGGTCTGCACGTCTCTCTCTCTCTCTCTCTCTCTCTGTCTCTCTCTCTCTCTCTCTCTCCTATCTCCTCTCTCTTTCTCCTCTTTTCCTCCCCCTCTCTCCCACACCCTCTTCCTCTCCCACTCCCTAACTCTCCCTCTCCCTCTTTCTCTCCCTCTCCCTCGCTATCTCTTCCTCCCCTCTCAATTTCTCTCTATCCTATCAAAGTAAATGAATAAATAATTGAACCACCATTTATAAAGCAGTTTGGAATATGAGGTGGGTGCTATATATCAAAGTGGAAGACAGGTTTGCACTGTTGGGATGCTTATTGCCTGGAGTCTGTGGATATGTGAATTTGCAAAGCCCCCAACTTCCATATGTCAGGCACTAGTGGTCGGGCCCACCTTCAGTCCCCACAGGACCGTATCAGACAGGGCTTAGAGTCTCTACTTCTCTCTCTCACATATACACACATACACAACCAAAAAATATATTTTAAAGAGTTTTCAATGTATTATTTTCCTGAATATTCCAGTGTATTCCACCATGTTTAAAAAAGTAGTCTCCACTCCCCCCAAAAAATATATATGTACATATACATCTTTAAAGCATTTGACACAGTTTTGTGAATTTATAGCACTGATGCTGTGAAACCTGGACCTGGTGATAAATCTATCGTTCAGTAAATGTTGTGATCTCTCCTTCAATATTTCTATAAACTGTGGCATCCATGTAGCATATGCTTGATTTCCTCTCACTATTTTTTTATGTTTCACATGAAAACTAGTTTACATGTGTTTTCCTCACTGTAAATATACCTGTCTTCCTACCCAGTTTGTGTGTGTACTTGTTTTATCATTTAACCACTTTTGTAGTTTAATTCTTTGTTACTTCCTCTATTTTGTTTTTTTTTGTATTTATTTTCCCTTGTGTTGCCCTTTTTGATTTGTATTGTTGTTGTAGTTATTATTGTTGTTGTTACTGATGTCTTCATTGTTGGATAGGACAGAGAGAAATGGAGAGAGGAGGGAAGACAGAGAGGGGGAGAGAAAGATAGACACCTGCAGATCTGCTTCACTGCCCGTGAAGCGACTCCCCTGCAAGGTGGGGAGCCTCAGGCTCGAACTGGGAGCCTTACACTGGTCCTTGCGCTTTGCACCACATGTGCTTGACCCTCTGTGCTACAGCCTGACTCCCCCTTTGTTTTGTGTGAAAGGGGAAATATTTAAAAAGCTTGAGTCTGTGGTCTGGGAGGTGGCGCAGTAAAATAAGCATTGAAACCTCAAGCATCAGTTCCTGAGTTCAATCCCCAGTAGCACATGTAACAGAACAATGTTTGGTTCTTTCTCTCTCTCTCTCCTCCTGTCTTTCTAATTAACAAATAAATAAAATATTTTTAACAAAATGCTGGTGTCCCCAGTCTCCACCCAAATAAATAAATGAATAAGCACCATGCCTGTCTATTCATTCACAATTGTATTTTAAGCATCTACTATTTGTAATGCACAATTTTAGGTTCTGGACATTGAACACTAAATAAATTTTAAAAGTACCTGTACTTATCACTTCTAGAACTCACAATTTAGTGACTGTTATCTGATTCTGTATTCTGTACATAGTATTTTAAGATGTATGACAAGTTGCTTAACTTTCTAAATCTGCTTCTTTGGAATTTGTAAATAAGGCACATTACTTAGCCTGTTAGAGCACCAGCTTGCACACTTATGGCTCCAGAGTCTACAGGTTGAATCCCCGGCACCACCTTATATCTGAGCTTAACAGTGATCTGCTTCATTCTCTCTCCCACCTTCTCTCATCCCCTTCTGTCTCTCTCTTTCTCTCTATCTCTCTCACAATCAATAAATAAGCCTTTTTGACTTTTTAATATTTATTTATTCTTGAGTAGAGATAGAGACAAATTGAGATGAGAGGCAAAAATAGAGAGGGAAAAAGACAGAGAGACTGCAGTCCTATTTCACCATTCTTGAAACTTTCCTTCTACAGGTGGGGACCAGGGGTTTGAACCTGGATCCTTGTGCACTACATCTTTTTAAAAATGTTTAAAACTATGTGTGGATAGGAGGTGGGTGAGTTATAATGCATGGTTATAGGATTTTTAAGAAATAGAAATTAAGTAGGTTGGAAGGATTATGTGATTCATTCAATAAATGTTGGCTCTTCTTTTCTTTTCTTTTTTTCTGACCAGTTTCTTTTGTCCTTTTCCTTAAGTTTGAATTTACTCACCTCTTAACCCACATATTGGAATTCAGATCATGTTCTGGCACTAATACTCCTTCCAATTTATTACACATCGCACAAACTATATACATTTTTAGTAGATTTTTCTCTTTTTCATTCTGAAAACTTACTGAATCTGCATGCATACTTAAAAATAAAGAACTCAAAGTAGCAAGTGATTATGGAGACTCGCTCCATCTGGAAATGAAATTGGAAATAATTATAAATATAGAAATTACTAGATTTTGTTTTTTATAGTTTCATAACCGATTTCAAACATCAGTTTATCCTGCCTCAAATTTGGAGAGTTTAAATTATAAAAATTTCTCTCCCTTCTTCCTCTTACCTGCTGCTTAGAAACTAAAAAGGAGGGAGTTGGGTGGTAGTGCAGTGGATTAAGCGCAGGTGGCACAAAGCACAAAAATCAGCTTAAGGATCCCAGTTCGAGCCTCCAGCTCCCCACCTGTAGAGGAGTCACTTCACAAGAGGTGAAACAGGTCTGCAGGTGCTTGTCTTTCTTTCCACATCTCTGTCTCCCCTCCTCTCTCGATTTTTCTCTGTCCTATCCAACAGCAATGGCAATAATAATAATAATAACAAGGTCAACAAAATGGGAAAAATGGCCTCCAGGAGCAGTGGATTCATAGTACAGGCACAGAGCCCCAGCAATAACCCTGGAGGCAAAAAAAAAAAAAAAAAAAGGAAAAGAAAAAGAAGAAAAAGAAAGAAACTAAAAAGGAAATGATCTAATGCAGATTCTTGTCACATGTTTGGTTTACATCCGGTGGACAAAGAATAGAAGACATTCACTCAGTCCGTGATTACCAAGCACTTATAAAGCACAGCAGCTCTTTCAAGCCCTGAGGAAGCACTGGCTCCTTCTCTCATAGCCCTGCATTATCAGGCAGGGAAGAATAGTCTTGCTGCAATTACTTGGACACTGGTAGCTGCCTGTAAGGTAATATGTTGAGAATCACCAAAGACATCAGAGGCAATCTAGAGAACTTAAAGCCTCAAGAGAAATCTGTATACCAGGACTTTTTTTTTTTCTATTGCCACCAGGCACTGGGATACGATACAATACCAGCACTGTGAATCCAGACATTCTGGTGACCACTCCCCCCCCTTTTTTTTTCTTCTTCTTTCTATTATTCTTGATAGGACAGAGAGAAATTGAGAGAGGGAGGAAGGGAGAGAGAAAGGTAGACATCTGTAAATCTGACTCACTGCTTGTGAAGTGTCCCTGCTGAATGTGAGGATCAGGGGATAGAGCCTGGGTCCTTGTGCATGCTAATGTGAGCACTTAACCCAGCACCTGTACCAGGACATCTTTACTAGAGTCTTTCATTCAACTTTTTCTTTTATGCCTCCAGCAAAAGAAACTCAGTGCTTCACCTTTTCCATTTTAGTAGTTCATATGTTAAGAGCTCTTTATATTTCTGACATTTCTTATACTTAACAGATTTACTCTCTCAGTTGTAGTAGCCACATGGTCCTTCAAAATTAAGATAAATATACCCAATATTTTATCTTAAGTGTGATGCTATTAGTAATGCCAAAATCCTTCTGAGATTTGTAATTATTTAGATAAGTCTCCCTATATAGATTTACCAGTTTAGAATATAGTGAACCATTCTCTCCCATTTTGGTTCAAGTATTTTAAGATTAAAAGTGTCATGATCTCCCCAGTTGGTTGGTTCATATTAAACCTTGCCTTGTGCATATATTTCTTTTCATTATTATTACTCTGTGCCTTAAGGTAATCCTGTAGAGTGGTGATTTATGGGGGAAGTGGGTAAGCATGGAAGCTTAACTGACAGGACATAAACTCTTCAGATCCAATAGAATACTAGCTGGGTTAGTAATTTTCATTTTAATCTATAAAAACATAGCTATCAATTTAGGTCATCCTTACCAAATACATAGATTATAGGAAGCTGTTCCTATAGTACACACACACACACACACACACACACACTATAGTTTCAGGTCACTCAAATGTTAAGACTGACACTGTATCCATGTAAACATGGACATTTTATGAATAAATTATGTTACTCAAAATATGTGTATTTTCTGGCAAATCAGTTGCAGAAGTATCAGATTATATACATAAGAAGTTTGTGAATCACTGGAAAAATGCTGGTTTCTTTCTTTAAATCATGAATATTTATTTTACATAGATTCCATCCAGTTGAAATGATTTATAACTTATTTTTAAGAAGTCCAAAAACTCAGTTTATTTTGTTTTTAGGGAGATCAAGAAATGGGCCCCTGGTCACACTATAACCAAGGATCACTAATTATAATATTCTTAAGAATAAAGAAGGTACGTTTTCACCGCTATATGTAAATATACATATGCAGTTTTTGAAAATGGCAGCAAGTCTTTATTTCTAATTATTATTTTAATCAAAAGTGTTCAGAAGGGATTAAGAAATGTGAGTTGTGGGTCTAAGCAGTATTAAGCTTGGTTGAACTTACAAAGCAAAAAACATACAATGTATAGGAGGGAAAATGTCTTCTTTATGTATGTATTTAAATATCTTCTTTAAGAACTATAGGGCTGGTGAGATAGCTCACTTGGGTAGTGCTCTGCTTAGCCATGTGCAGTACAGATATTTGAGACTGACCCCCACACACTGAAGTAAATTTAAGTGCTATATGGTCTCTCTCTCTCTCTCCCCGTCTCTGCCTCTCAAGAAAAGAAAAGATTATACATACTTCATCAATAAAAAAAGAAGTTCCAAAATTCAAAAGTGTGGTTAGTTATTTAAGACTAGGTAAGAGTTCTTTTTTTTTTTTTTTTATTTTGAAGCCCATTGTAAACAAGAAACAAAATAGTGGCTACAATAATAATCATAATGTTTACAAAGACTATGGAAATTCTATATTCCTGTGCTTCTGCTTGAAGCACATAAAATTAAAATGATGTAGTCACAATTGGTTTCTTGATTATTTTATATTCAGTAATTTTTAATGAAGCAACTAAATTAGGCATAACTTAGTGCAACTTTAATGTAGTTATGATGAATATATTTAACTTGATTAAAATTATAAAACCAGGGAGCCTTAAATATTATCTTAAAAGATTAACTACTGTGTCAATTACAAATCTAGGGGAAAGATATTTATAAGGGAATAACTATTCTTAACAGTAACTTCCTTTTGTTCATTTCATTTAATTAAAGACTCAATCAACTTTCATTCTTAACACTAAATTTTGTCTAAATTACACATTGGCTTTGCAACTGGAAGGGTATACAGCAGGGAAAGTCAATTTAACACTAGTGAAGATTCAGCAAGCAATTCATTTTTTATAATCAGGAGGGAAAATAACCACTTGGCAGTATAAAGCGGTCTAGTTAACTAAATAATTGCCAGTCTTACATTATTTGTGTATGTGTGTGTATGTTCGTACTATATTACATGATATGAACTTATAACAGTAAGAATCAAAGTATTCAGGCATTTGTACAGTAACAATGAGGTTTTCTCTGCCAACAGGCAGGCATAGGACAGTAGCCAAGAATGGCAAGACACTCCCCCTTCTGTATCTGTTAGTCCAGTTGTCCAAAGTATTTATGAAGTGCCCAACTATAGGGAAGAAAGTAGATGCGATCATCAATTTCATATGCTTATTTTACCCTAAAAGAAGGCAATAGTAACTTGTAAACAGTTTTAGTGTTACTAGACTTGTATCATGATATAAGGGGGGGGGGGGGACTCTTACACACAAAGAAAAAAACTGATGTTAATCTCTTTTGGATTGAGGGGTGAGGAGCTTCTCTGAGAGATATTTTCAGAGGAAGCAGAGGGGCAGACAGTGGTGTACCTGGTGGAGTGCACATGTCACCAGGCACAAGAGCCCGGGTTCAAGCCCCTGGTCCCCACCTGCAGAGGGAAATATTCACAAACAATGACTTAGTGCTGCAGGTGTCTCTCCTTCCTTTTCTACCTTCCCCTCCCTTCTTAATTTTTCTCTATCCTCCCCTAGTTTTAAAACACTTTATTTATTATTGGATACAGACAGAGAGATATTGAGAAGGAAGGGTGAGACGGGTGGGGGGTGTGTGCAGTGAGCACCTGCAGCCTTGCCCCCCTGCAGGTGGGGACCAGGAATTTGAACCTGGTTTCTTGTGCAGTGTAATGTGTGTGCTCAACCAGGTGCACTGCCGCCTAGCTCCTGTCAGGCTCCTACCTGCCCCTCTTAATTTCTCTCTATCCTACCAAGTAGAAAATAAACAAAGTGTATATATATGTGTGCTTTTAAATAGAAATAAATAAAGGGATCAGAAGGCTACTTGCATGGGGCTACCTTTTAGCTGTGACTAGAGGAGGAGTGCCCGACTGAAGCCTGAGTAGAGTGGGAGAGGAGCAGCACGGTCGCGGACTCTGCAGGAGCACCCGTGTTCACGGGGTCCCTGCTCTGGTGCGGTCTGCCAGCTCCCGCTCCTCCCTGGAGCAGGAGTGCATGTCACCTGCAGATCCCAGGCTCTGCAGCCCAGACGTTACAGTCCCACGTCCAGCCCCGCCCTCCCTCGTGGTCGCACCGAAGGCCACGCCCCCGGTCACCACGCCACGCCCTCGATCTTTAAAGACCACGCCCCTCTGGTATAACCAGCGGTGATTGGCTGAGGCTCTGACAGAAGGCGGAGCCTGAAAGGGGGCCAGACCCGCCCCCTCATATAAGCTCCTGGTCTGTGCGCTCAGCACCTCTCTCTGCTGCCTCTCTTGCTCCCTGCCTCCCGCAACTCGACAGTGTAATTCACATTGTGGATCCGCTAACAGGCACAGCTGTCATGTGAAAACGCACATGCTCTGCCATCCACACCGCCTTTCCTCCTGCTCTTTCTCTTGCCTCTTCCTCCCCCCAACCCCTCCTTGCTCCTTTCTGCCTCTTCTTTGTAACTAACGAAACCAGCAACAACTCCTCCTCCTGTCCTCCCTTCCTCCCCTTCCTCCTCCTGCTCAGCCCAAGTGATCACAAAAGAAATCTCCAGAGCCGGAGGCGCTGACAATTTTTAAAAGCAAGCACATTGGAGAGAAAGGGGAAAAGAAAAAAAGAAAACAGAACCCAGGCGGCAGCTGAGCGACACATTTTGTCTTGTTTTTGTTTTTTTCCACGCTTCCTGAAAACAAACAAACAAGCCAACCAGCACCGGCGCCTGCAAAGTGCTGACTCCGTGGCGGCGGCGGCGGCGGCGGCCCGGACCCAGGGGATGGTCCCCGCGGCGCCGCGCCTCGCCTGGCCCCGCGCGCGCTGAGCCCCGGCTGGGCCCCGGCTGGGCTGCGGGCCGGGCTGAGGGCTGCGGGTTCCGGCTGGGGGCGCAGCTTCATGACGGCGAGGCGTGGAGCGGAGCGGCCCCACCATGCGAGGTAGGCGCCCTCGCGTGGGCGGGCATGGGGCTAAGGACCTGTCCCGGGCGCCCGCTCTAGCCTGGGGGGGGGGGGTACCCAGCAAGGGCCCGAGTTTGCGCCCGCAACGGGTTCACGTCCCGGGCAAGGAAAGTTGGGCAGGTGCGTGGCCTTCGGTTGTCTGCTTGCGGGCTGGGCTGCACTTATCCACGTGAGTGTCTATAGGGGGCACTTAGGATGCGAAGGGGTCTAGAGCAGGACGGGAGCGTCCTGAGGCGGAAGCAGCTGGGGGCTGCGTGTGAGACCCGAGGGGCGCAGGGCACCATCAGGCGGGTCCACAGAAATGACAAGCCTCAGTGTCGCCACTCAGCATAGTGCTTTGGTCCCCATGCGCGCGTTGCAGTCAAGCCAGTGCAGCTGGAAAAAGTTGCTGGAGAAAGTTCCTTACTGGAAGAGTACAAGCTTCCAGCCAGGGGGGCTCTGCTGTCCTGAGGCGCCCGCTGGGTCAACCCTTCAGTGGCCGTGGCGCGACACACCTGCTGGGTTGTATCTTGCCGGCCTGAGTATTGGGAAGTCAGCTCTGCCTCCTGCTTCCCCAGCTCTGCCCCTGTACCCCAGCTCTGCCCTCTGCATGCCAACTGTCCCTTTGCTCCCTAACTCTGCCCACTACTCCCCCAACTCTGCCTCTGTTCTCCAACTCTGCCCCTACTCCCTTAACCTTGCCCCTGCTTCCCAATTCTGCCACTTACTCCTCTAACCCTACCCACTCCCCAAACCTGACCCTCTTCTACTCCCCAACTAGGTCCCCGCTCCCCAACTCTACCTGCCCCCCCAACTCTGCTCCTTGCACCCTAACTCTGCCTGGCAGGACCCTTGGTGCGAGGTACCAGTGGCAGAGTCCTAGTCAGGTATGAGCCACCGGATGTCCCTCCCCACCCAGTCTCCCTCCAGTCGCCATGGGTTTCATTCAGGGTTTAGGGAGCCCACTGAAGTGTCCTGGAGGCAGAGGATTAGGACCAGCCCTGGACTTTGCTGCTTGCTAGAACTGAGCTAGTGGATCACAGGCGAGGGGGAGAGAGATTGCTCGCACTCAGCCCCCGCAGTCGACCGAGCTCTCAGCACCTAACTGTGTCTCCGCAGATGATCAAGCCCCCAGCAGCCCCCTCCCTCCATCCCTGGCGGCGCTCACACCTGGCACCTTCAGCCAAGCCTGGCTGTTTCGAAGCTGGGCTCCCCCGAGTGTGGAGTTGGGGGGGGGGTCCTGAGTGTGAGGTTGTGGGCAGCAGGACTGATGGGGTAGCCAGTGCGGACTCATCTGTTTGTGCACCAAGGGCTTCAAGCTGCTTCCAATCCAGGCTTCCAGGCTGGAATGTGCTCACAGCCCCCTGCCCAGACCACTCAGAAAAGTTCGCTCAGGCAGTTAGTGATACAGAATCCAGTGATTGCTCCCCCCACCTCTCACTAGCTATCTCTGTCTCACTCTGTCCGGTCTCAGCACCAAACTTTCTCCTTTAATTTTGTCTTGACATATGCTGCTGCTCTAATGGTCTAAAACCACCTTCCCGCCCAGTTTCAACTTAGCAATAAAATCTGAGTTTTAAAACTACTCACTCCTCCTCCCTAAATTGTAGAGAACAGAAATATGCAGGCAGGCATGGACTGCAGCTTGATCAAACTGCTCCTGAAAGAGCCCTTTGCCAGGGTGTGGGCTCTGCCCAGTGCTAGATGGGCAGTTGTGGAGAGAGACAGGACTTGCCCTGGCTGAGGTGGGCAGATCCGCCAGAGCACCTTCCTTCCAGAAGGTGCCCCACGGCCACCAGCCTATACCCCTGGGAAGGGCCCATCTCTGCTTGAAGGCTGGGGGAAGGAAGCTCACAGAAGAGCAAGTGGAGGCTGCAGGTTCGTTTGCTCTTCCTGCTTCCCTCACCCCTCACTGCCTCTCTTTTGAGGCCCAGTGCATTTTTTCATAGACATGGGAGTGGTTCTGAGAGTTGGAGTGAGAAGAGACTCAAGAATAAGCAGTGTTTTTGAGGGAGGCAAGGGATGAACTTGGGTGTGAATTTGGGAAGGGAAAGGAGGAAGCAGCTAGCTAGCTTTGGCTATAGGGCTTTAATTCAGACTCTAGGGCTTTAATTCAGACTACTGTGAGGACACAGGGAGAAAGCACGTTCTGACTTTGGGCCTGTCATTTGCACACAGGCAGATACACAAACACACAGAGACACACAGACACACAGACATACATGCAAAGAGACACACAGACAGACACAGAGACAGAGACACACACCTATAGACAGAGTGAGACACTCATATTACCCCTTACAGCGCTTGTGTCCCACTCTTTCCAGGGGGCAACTCTCCAGACTCTAGGCTCTGTGAAGGAGGAAAACTTGTGTGAGGTAGCAAACCCACCACTGCCGCTGCCACCACCCCCCAAGTCTGAGTTCCAGCCCATTCCAGCATTCCATTCAAGCTCTGGGGTTAGGAAGGAGTTAAGGGTATGAACATTCAGGTCACTCCCCACCTCCCACCCCCCTGCTGTGCCTGCCCCTGGGCAGCCTCGGACAGTGGAGGTTGCCTTTGGTAGTACTGGAAGCATTTCCATTTTGTCAGTTGGGAGAGGCTACTACATAGATGCTTGAGGAGAATAACTTCCAGTTGCCAAAGGGAAGACTTTTCATTAAGTCTGTCCACAGATGAGAAGCCAGTGAGCGGAAGGTGCTGGCTCCTTGCCTCCTTCCTGAAAGACTTGTCAGCTATTTAATATTCAGGGACACTGAAATGGTCAGAGTTTTTAGCCCTGCCCCTGCAGGAAAAAAAAAATGCTTCCAAAAAAACAGGTGCACAGATGTCATAGCAATCAATAATAGGTGATTGTGGCTCTGGCAGGTTAGAAGTCTGGTTTTATGCTTGCTGTAAGCAAAGGCAGAGCTTGGCTTTTCAAAACTTCAGTTTCCATCTATTATTTTTAGGTAGTTAATTTGTATTAACTTCTAACTTTTTTTTGGGGGGGGGAAGGGCATGGGGAAGTGGGGTGAGTAAAATAATAGCTTGCTCTCAGAAGTCCAGAGCTCTCAATGTTCTGCTGGTCAGGACTTTAAATTTCCTGAACAAGCTTGTGTCCTTAATGTCCTTCACAAATCCCCATTAAATAATTGCAACTCATCTCTCACAATAAAAAGGGGGGGGGCAGCTAGAAGTACATCTGTCAGATGCCTATTAATAATTGTTCATTTAGTAATCATCACAAAGTTAGTGTTCAGTTTAAAGAAAAATTGTAAAAGTACTTTATAGGTATTATTTAAAATAGAGAGAGCCAGAAAAAGAAACTGCTTTTATAGCTGGTCATGTGTGGGTTTTGTGTCTTTTCTTCTTTTCTCCCTTGACATCCTAGGTGTAGAACTGTCACACCTCTGAAGGCAGAGAAGTGCTTGATATCCTGGGCTACTCAGATAGGGATTAGCACAAGACTTTTTTTTTGCAATAGGATACCAATTAGGTCCTAGGAAAGCAGAATGGAAATAACAAGGAAAGATTGTTGAGCAGCATAAGCACATGAGATTTAAAATTGAAATTTTTTTTGTTAGTATTTATTAAAAACTTAGAAGTATGGGATTTTTTTCCATATGCAAAACTTGAGGTTTTATAGGAGACCCTGATGAGTTCTTGCATCTTCATTAAAGTGATTTATGTGCAGTTTTATTTTAACATGAGTAACATGTTTCCTTTATATGCAATAAAATACTGATGTTAACATCTCCTTACTTTGGGTAACTATTTGTCAAGTGCCAAACTATTGAAAGTCTCAAAAGCAATCATTCAGCTATGGATATGCATATATTGTACTCTAAGTTTAAGTATCCTAGATTCCAGAAATCTTATTTTACAGCAACAAAGAATTTATAGCAATAAAAAATTATAACTTTACAAGGTCAGTTTCATGAAAATGTTTGAACTGCATAATATCACCCCCAAAAGATACAGAGGTGTCATCGAGATTTTGAATTAATTCAGTTCAAGGAAATTATATAGATAAAAAGTCAAGTTAAATGTGTCAATAGTTGCAATTTTATATCTTATATACTTGATTCCACCTTCTATGAGTATAATGTGACCTGTTTATATTTCACCACAGTAGACCTAAGAAATAAAAATTTTAATAAGAACATGATAATTATACGTTTCCACTGTAACAAGTAATATACTTCTAGTTTAAAGTACATACTATGGGATTCAGTTTTACTAAATTATTAAGTTAAAATTCTATGTGCATGGATATGTTGGTGTTCTACAAATTTATAAATAAACTGAAGTTTTAAATTATAAACAACAGCATCAGTATCACTCTACATTGGTGAAATCTAAGCCGTACAGATAAATAATGGGAAAGTAGAAGAATTAAAACTAAAGTTAAACCAACAAACTCTGACCTGATGAAAACAAGGCAAAGGTTCATTCACATGTATCTTATTAGTACACAATATATTAGTGACTGAGATGACTGTTTTTATAATTTATTTTAATATTTTATAACAAATATGTTTTAATATTTTTATCATTCTAGTAACAAAAAGGATTTCTTAGGAGTAAATCATTTATGTGTTTATTCCATAAAGACAAAATACCAACATAATGCTTACATTATATTGTCATTAATTTGACATTAACAAAACATTCTGTTGGGATGTGAAATATACAGAATTGTAAATAGTGGGAGTAGATGTTTATTTGAGACTTTGAAATTCAAGATGTAGTTTTACTGTTCCAGTCATTCTCATCAAAAGGATAGAAATTAAGTAGATGAATGAAATGAGTCTTTAATGTAATGAGTGACCTTTGGATAAAATGAGCACTCTGCACATAAAGTATTATTTCTATAATTTTGCAATCATATTCCAATTACAGCTTCTTGCAAATATTTATCTTACTTTGAATAGAATCTCTGACTTAACATAACTCTTAGCAGATAATAGCAGTCTTTGGAGGCGTCTGTTGATACACACTGATACACAATATGTATATGTATGTGCCTATAACCACCCACTCAGACAAAAAGAATGAATATTTGAGAGAGAAAATCATTCTTATCTTTGCTTTCACAAGTCAGACTTTCAAATCCAAACCTATTTAGAGAAAAAGAAACAACTTTCCAGAGGATTCAGAAAGGAAAAAAAAAAATAGAAATATATGTGGTACTTGAGCCCCATAAAAAAAGAAACTGTAAATGACATCTACTTATAAATAATCTGCATAAAACCCCATTATACTTACTAATGATAATTAGAGGGGAAAGGAATCAAAGAACTCAGGGCTGCCAAATAAATAAAATATTCCATCTCAAATTAAGCAACAAATTCATAGATAACAAGGCTTATGTCATGAATTTGAAGGATGTTTCTTTTGTAACACAAGACAAAGGGAGCAAAGAGGAATAAATATTGATTGAACTAATCATCTGATGAATAGAAATGAGATTTACCAGTGCACCAATATAATAGGCTGTGTTAACTAGTTCTTTCAGAGTGCATATGCTGCCCTTTCAACCCCTGACCCTGTCCATTCAATTCTTAATGAGGGAAACCACAGGTGTTATAACGGCATTTATGGTGAATCAAACTAAATATAATAACCATGTAATATAATAACTAATGGCATTGGGGGTGGATTCTTATGAAAGAAAGTACTTTGATCACAATGTTATAAAATTAACAACTACTGCAAACCATTCTAATTTCAGTTTGCTCAATTCACCTATAAAATGTATCAACATTTCAATTAGGAAATGTGTCTCTGTGCAGTTTTACTAATGCTTATCTGACACACTAGCATGTCATCGACATACATTTTTCATAAACCTTTTAATACTTTGCATGATAATGATTTGAAACATTTGATAACACATAGAAGATATAGTATTTTATACTTACAAAAGTATGGATTTTTCTTGGCTAGTAGTTATTTTAAAAGTATCAACAATAGGATATAACTTTTTAGTAATTTTTATAATGACATCATACATTTTGTTTTAAAGTTAAATTAGAATATTCATGGCTTATAGGCATGTTCATACAGAGACTAAAATGAATATGTCACTTTTTGCCAAAACATGAGTTTTAAACTTGTTTGAAAACATGCTCTTACAAAAGCAAAAGTAGTTTGATTAGACTTAAATGTGCTGACCTCTACAGACTGTATACTATTAACTGTCTAAGTATGCTAATCTCATAAATTACTTTACTGTAAAGGGTACTTGATGCGATTTTTCTCCTGTGGTAACATCATCGTGGTAGTTTTTACATCATGTGGTTATATTTCTCTAGTTCAGTAGAGACACAGACACGACTGGAAAAAGGAGAAAATTAATATAGTTTTTATATAGAATTATGCTTCTGTTTACTTATTTGTTCTCATGTGAGCCTCTTATCCTGCCACTGTGGGTTATATGAAAATTTTGATTAATGAAATTTGGTACATACATTTTTTTATCTCACAGTAAAGTTTTTACTAGTTAATATTATAATAATTCAATTACAGATTAAATCTTTTCATAACGAATTGTTATACTCACTTGAATTTCTTTAGGATTTGGTTGCAATTATGTAACAAAAGTACATACACAGTATTTTAATATTTTATTAGAAACAAAGAGAAACAGCTTTTATTCCAATATCTAAGCATGTTGACATTAAATAAATTAGTATTGCTGGTCACAAGAATTAAAAAGTAGAGTGTTATTTTCTTTTACTTTTTTGAATTTATTTAAAATACCATTTCAGATGCAGAATTCTCTTTTTTGATTTGAAACTAAGCTTAACTCTCCCCTGTTATGAAAACTTGGTCACACTCAATGGTCTCCATATCTAAGAATTCAAATTAAAAATAGGATTGTGTGTGTGTGTGTGTGTGTGTGTGTGTGTGTGTGTGTGTGTACTAGACCTTGAGCTTGCTCTCCTAAGCCACTTTCTCTTTCAGACAGAGATGGAGACACCGTAGCACTGGAGCTGAGCTTTCTCCTGTTTCATGATGTTTTCGTGCAGTGCTGAAGTTCAAACCTTGGCTGTAGTCACTGCAGAGCATATGCCTGCACTACCTGCTGTACTATCTCTCCAGTCCCTAAGATATACTCTTGAGTGTGAGAGTAAGATCATATCCCCAAATGTTTCAGTTATCAATTCTAATTTTAAAAGAGACAAGCTAAAAAAAAATGTGTGAACAAGTGAGAATATGGCTGACTCACAGTCGTTCACAATATACCGCTCACAGAGCTGGGGCCTAGGGATGCCCGCTGTAGGTAACGAGACCAAAACAACTCTCAGCCATGATCACAGAGAACAGAATAGGCCAGAGCGAGTGCACCGTTAGAATAGATGCCACAGTGGGAGTTATGTTTGAGCTGGGCCTCAAGGGGTATGTTCAAGTCCATCTGTTGTTGAATTTCTTCATGATTATAGTTGAGGCTTCCTGAGTTATTGCTTTCTGTCTGGTCTGTACCCACTGCTTCCTTTTACAGTTGGTTCTGTGTAAAATGTGCTTTATTGAAGTAAAACTAGTCACTAAAAGAACACATCCTGGTGGAGAACAAGTAGTATTGTTCTCAAGTAAACCCTTACCTAGTTTTACTAGCATTAGCTTTATTAAAATGATAAATAAAGAAATTAAGTGGCAGTCAAGAAAACAAGGCTCTAGGAAATGGTTTGGAGAGCTCATCTCACATGCTTAGAGCTCTGGGTTCTATGCTAAGTACATCATAGGAGCAGCAAAGAGAATTCCATGGTGTGGAAGCAAAGGCTGTTCTCATTCTCATTCTAAATATAGGAAAATATTTATTTCAAGGAATTGGCACAGTGGACTGTACATACATTAGACCAGAACATGGATTCTATCTCCACTATCTTTAAAAAAGAAAGAAAGAAAGAAAGAAAAGAGAAAAAGAAAGTAGTTCTTAAAATGCAAAAAAGAAAACATACTGGAGGAAACAAATCATTAGAATAAAGATTATGATTTGTCAAAAAAAAAAAGATATTGCTGGGAAAAATAGCTTACAAGATCTTTATTTTTATAAGATACTTTAGTATTATAAACTACCAAAATAGCTGATGTATATTGTGTTTCATCTTCCTTAATATTTAAAGTATTATCTGCAAATAGCTGTATTTGCTTTAGAGAATACCTTAGATTACTAGATAGCAAGAAAATAAAACCCTTTGAAGTAATAGAGTACATAGTCAGTATCTGAAGACCACAGTGATGATCTTTAGATGCTGCTATTTCAAAAAATTTTGTATTAAGATTGTATTCTGAAAATTAAAGTGTATAATCAATACTTCATAGCTTTGCTGACTTTTGAACTATTCTTTCAAGTGTGTGCATGTGTGTGTGTGTGTGTGTATGTGTATGAAATTCTTGGAAATTTACATAGTAATAAAAATGTGTGAGAAGCAACTATTGGCCATGTGCTGTTAAAGATTAAATCAGTGATCTGTTTGAAAAATTAATATAATTCACATTTTCCCCTAAAGTAATAACTTGACTTTCTGGTTTTATACCTTAGTTCATCTGCATTTAGTTAACTTGAACCCACATACTAATGTCTAGTCTACTCTAAGAAGTGAGTGGGATCAAGTTCCTGAGGTTACAAAGGTGAAACACATTAGACAGAAATGAATTCCCCAAACTGAAATGTCACTATTGGATACTTATGTGCAGACAATGGTCACTCTTGATCATAGTTCTTTCTGCTAGCAGAAACCTCATCTTCAGATTTCTATAGGGTAGAATACTTTTTTAGAAACTCTGATGGAAGAATTATTTAATAAGACTATTGGTTTGTAAGAAATAAAGTTCGACATTGTGATTTCTCTCATAGCACATAGATTATGTGAAATAGACATACACAGGCATTTCACATTGTGCCTGAGCCAGTATGCTGTTCTGGGTGATCAATACAAGCTATTCAATCTCTGGAAAATAGTGGTCCTGCCTGTACTGCTATACGTATTATGAATCTAGCTTTTTCACTCTACTTTTTATGGACAGACATAAGCCTAGTACTTAGTAAACATTAAGCCACTATTTTCGTCTTGTTGAATAGAATCAGAATATGTTATTGCCAGTTATCGATTCTGAAACTATGAAATTCAGACAGTAGTATTATTTTTATCTCCATAAATAGTGTAATGAAATAATCAAAACAATTTTCTTACTAAATTACATTGAAAACATGTTAGATTCCACCTATCTAAGGCATAGATCCAAAAAGTAATTCCTATGGTTTCATTCAAATTTCCAAAAGTAAAAATTTTAGTATATAGTTTGAACTGGAGTAAACAAACACTTCAGTCATGTTTTACCTGCCAGCAGCTGTGGGAATCTTGATTCTAGAACCAAACAATAACAGAAGTTTAAAAGATTTGCTGGGACTCTAGTGACTAGTTGTCTCTCATTATCATTACCAGGTCAAATATTAAAGTTATTGCACACAACATTTTCTATAATTTGCACATAAATTGAGCCTGGCACTTAATAATAGAATTAAATACTCTTTTTCAAGAAAAAAAGCAAAAGAAACCTTGTTCCAAATTTCCACAGTTGTTGAATATGAGCAAATGCCACACAGTCTGGTTGAGAAGAAGAACATTTGTTCAGGAAAAACACCTCGTATCATTAAGGTGCAGTGTTTCTTGGCAATAATTTGATGTCTTTTCTCTCTTTTTTTTTTAACAAAAACAATATTTTAGATAAATTCATTTAGATATCTTTAGGATTATAACATGTTCTTCAGTATTCTCTTAAAATTAAATTTTAAACAGCCCAAGGTTCTAAAGATTTTTTTTTTCTTTTAAATGCTGACCACTTATTGACAGACTTAATTCTTAGCACTTTCATTATGGCTTATATGTCTTAATTCTTGTAAGTGAAAAAAAGAGAACTATGTGCCGAAGTAGTGTGGGTGTGTGTGTATGTGGGGGGCTAAGTATCATTCCAAGGACAACTCAGAAATATCAGTAGTAAAAATGATAAGAAGGTAGTACTAATATCCTCCCAGTTACATTGTGTTTTGTTGAAGTTACTAAGACCACTAAGGATCAGTTTAACTACCATCCATATTTGAATAAATTAAAATTTATATTATTGGTTTTAGAATATGTTCTGAGAGAATGAAATAAACTAATTTTATAATCTTTTCCACTGATGTTACATTGAACTTTAAAAGGTTATCTAACATAATGGAGACGAGTATTGGTTTAGAGTCAAAGATAGATTAATTTGTCATAATACAATGACCAAGAAATAAAGGAAAATAGATCGCAAAGCTCAGTAGAGGATCAGGTTTACATCTAATTAAACAAATCATGATTATTGAATATTTTTAATGTATAAGAAGTGATGCCTTCCAAGATGACAATCTTAAGCTTAACAAAAGTGGCCTCTTTATAAAACTACTCAAGAATTTCTTAGATGATTTTATTATGTTTGAATTTCTCAGTGTTCAGTATTGATTATGTGACATTTTTTGCTGAGAAAAAAACATAGGTGATTCATCCATAATGATTTATTAGAAGAAAACCAGAATTTGACATCAATCAAGGGCTTCTAACTATGAATCCAGTTTCATTTTCATTACTCTTACGCTTTCTCTCTTAAGCTGTTCTTTTGTTTGCCATCCAATGTACATCACGATGTACAGTGTGCACTAACATTTGGCCAGTACTGACCCTCAAGATAACAATTGTTTTTTCACAACTCTCATGAGTCCTTTGTTCAATAAAAGAACAGATAATAATGTAGTAAAGCTATAGTTATTTACAAGCACAAGATCACCTTGAGCAAACCATAGTTCTCCACAGTTTTACCCTACCATAATGAAAAGGGCATTTACCAGTCTTTGAATAAATAGAAACAAGTTATTCTGAGAAAATCTTCAGATTCTGAACAGAAATAGTCCTTTGAGTAACAACAAAGTCAAAGCATCTATGGTAAAATTCATTGTTAAAATAATTATACCCTTAAACAATTTTAAAATTTAATTTCAAAGCCTCGTATGTCATCTTTTACAGAGATGTCAAAATTTAGTATAATTGTATATTTGAGTTTCCCCAAGAATATCCTAGCTTATCTGCATCTCCTTTAAGGAAGAAATAAATTTTATGGAAATTATAACATCTGTTGATGTCTAAATAAGGTATCACTCTTTGCTTCATAATCAATATGCACTAACTTAATAGTTTCTACTGTTCATCTAAGCATTTTTTTCTCAGGTTGTCAGTTCTCCCTTCCGGCTTTTTTGTTTGTCATGAGGAAGGTCATCTACATTTGGCCATAAACATTTCAGGAAAAGGAGAGGGCTGAATAGTCTATCTAACATCACCATTTTCCTGCCTGAGTTTCATTAATTCTGCCTGACTAGCTGGCATGGGAAGTCCTGTCAGCACTTCATCAGTATCAAGGGCTTATTATCATCCTATCTCAGGCTCTGTTTTGTGCAAGCATAAAATATTTTCTTAAGAAAAGAACCTTGACAATATTAAGAAGGTGCCATGTCTAATTGTGCCCAGCAAAGTAAATAATAAAACCAATTAAATTTGACATTAACTCTAAATAGATGCAGAATTCTGCTTCTCCTTAACTCTATGCAATTTAGTGTGGTTTACATTTTGACTGAAACATAATATTCCTTACAACAAGCTATTTTTTATGACAAATTTTTATGGTTTCAAATTAACTCTTCACAATTCTTAGTCATAGCTGTTAGTCCAATGTTAACTGATTTTTCAGGCTTCTTCCATGTAAGCTGTGCTGTGCAAACAGCTTGAAACATCAGCCCTTCCCCATTACTTATTCTCCAAGATTCAAGTTGATTTTTTTATATAATGGAATCATTACCACACTGTGCCTTAAATGTGGCCACCGATACTCTTAGAACAAAAATGGACTGCCATCATTACCTGCATTTAAACAGCTTTACCTCATGTTTAATACTTACTGTGTTTAGTGACATCTCATTTGGAAACTCAGTAACCTTGGCTCAGGTGCTTCTCTCTGTCTTACTTTCATTTTAAAATGCCTTCTTTGCTTGCTTTAAGTTTTAGAAATAATGATAAATTCCATTATACTCATGAATTCTGTCAATCTTAGTACAGAAGCTGCTTGTCAAGAAAATTCTGGGGGAAAAAAAAGTAAGAAGGAATTGTGTAAACCTAAGTGGAGCTGACAGATGCGGTCTCATCTCTTTACAAATATGGTAGCAGATGAGCTTCATTATGCCGTGCCTGTGTTGTTTCATATTCTAGAGTTCTCCATGAGCTTCTGTAGGCAACACCTGAGCGATCCACTAACGGTCTTGCTGGGTAAGCAAGACAGGTACAAGCAGGAATGTTCCCTGAGTGACTGAATCAAAGGAAGCCTCAAAATCTAAAGAATATGCCTTGTAACACATTCACTATCTTAAAAGTAGTTTCCCACTACTAACTAGCCAGGGAGATAATTCAACTGGTTAGAGCATTAAACTTTCATGCCTTAGGCTCCTAGTTTGATCCCTGGCATCAAGCCAAGATAGTGCTTTGGCTTGTATCTCTCACCCTCTGTCTCTGTCTCATGTGGCTATTACTCTCTCTCTCTCTCTCTCTGTCTCATATGTAATAGACATTTTTAATATCCCAATAAAAACAGAAACATTTGTTTTCTAAAAAGATTCCTCTTTTTAGAAAACAAATGTTTCTGTGGCTAATAAACATTAGGCAAATTAAAAGTGCTCTACATGATTTATTAAAGAATTTAAAAAATGATTGATATTTTCACCTTTCAAGTTGTAAGCATTTGATGAACTTTACACTTTCATATTTTATAGCAGATGTTTATATTGATGGAGTGGTCGAGCCTAAACCCTTAAAAAAAATGGATCATATTCTTTGGTTCAACAGGTCACTTTCAGAAAACCTTTTCCAAAAGAAATCACTAAGATATTGAAAATACTTTATAGCTAAAAAGTTCTATGTAAAGGCTAACATAAAGACTTTATATGTGGATATTTTACCGTCTTGCTTATGTGGCACACTTCACACAGTATGTCATCACTGTTTTACTAGTATGTATTCACTATGAATTCAAAACATACCACTAGTATTGATTTTTATATGAATCTGACAGTGTGTTTGTTGTAGTAGGAATAAAGTGGTCAGCAAAAAAAGACATCAACTCTGACCTCAACAAATAAAAGACTCATTTTAAAAAGTTTGTATATGAAATTCCATATACTATATGGTCGATTATACAAAATACATCTCAGAAAACATAAAAATGTTAAGCCACTTCTGAATAGTAAGCTAACTGTAATAAATACTAATCATAAGTACCAGAACTAACTTGGACAGAGGTCTAACTCTCTTCTTAAAATATTAACTTTCTTTAAATATTTATTTTTAAATTTAATCAGTGTAAAATTATAATAAAATTTCTGAATCATAAATTTTATTTTACTGATTGATAAAAATCAATCCAGAAGAAAATTTTGATACTTAGAAGCTTGTCTTCTTAAATTATTAAATTTGAATATATGCCTATGCACATTTTGTTGCAGATAACTAGATGATAAAAATATTTCAAATGAAAATCTCACAGGAGAAAATTATGTAGTGAGTAAAATGAAAGTATAAATTTAGGGGAGAAAGTATACATTGTAAATTTTCATTTTGTTGTAGAATCTATGCATTTTCAAAGGTCTGATACAGGTCTCAAACTTCTTTAGATCGAGAATCAATTGAGATACTCAAAAAGCAATTTATTACGTTCCTTTTAGAAAACAAAATCTAAAAATACACCAGAAATTACAGTATTTGCAGTGATAGGTAGTCTTCTTTTACTGTAGATCCCCGTTAAATGAATGTGTTCCAGGTCTCATGCCTTCTGTTTTAGAAGGATCCCTATTATCTTGATATTATAATTGCTTAGATGCGGGTGGACAGTGGTCTGATGGCTCTAACACTGGGCTTTCAAGTTCCTAAAGATTGGATCCATACCTCAAGGAAATTAATATTCCTATCACCCAGCACAAAATCTAATAGATAACAACTGAGTGAAAGCATTCAAGTCTTGAGAGAATAGCTGTGTATTTTACGTATGCTGAAATACAGGCTTGATTACCAAAAGTAATAAATGAATTGTAAACCTCTTACAGCTTAGATATTTGTCAAGCAGACCTATTTGTAGGAGTTCTTGGCAAGCTGGACACAATTGATAGAATGAGTGTGCAGTAAACTTCTTATACACATTCCCATATAGCATAATCAATTAATATTTATGTCTAATACCTTGTATATGTATCTGGTTTATGTTTTACTTTGAGGTAAAAAATATTTAAATACTCAACTAAAGCCTTTTTTTAACTTAGTCATAATTAGTATCTGAGATTTCAGATTAACTATGAATGAGAAGAGGTAACTAAAAAAATGTCTAATAAAAAATGTCAAACAATTGGTCAAATATATTTGGTTCAGAAAAATGCAAATCAAGATCATAATGAGATGACACCTCATACATGTTCAAATGCTTACTGTTAAAAAAAAAAGTAATATCAAGTTTAAGGATGTGGGGAGGGAGAGAAACCCTGTGGGTTGTTGGTGGAGATAGAAATTGCTGCAGCACTATAAAAATATAGGAACATCCTCAAAAAATTAAAAGTTGAGTGACCTTATGATCCAGCAATTTCACTCTTGGACATTTATTCAAAGGAAGGTAAAATTACTGTCTTGAAAACTTTCACACTTCACATGTTAATTTCAGCATTATTCACAATAACCAAAGCATGGAAACAGTCCAAGTGTCCTTAGTAAATGGCAAAGCTGGAATTCAGGTTCCCAGGTGTTAGTTAATATGAGATAGTGAAATTCTAACCCAACCTCTACTGCTTACTTTATGGTTTTGAACAAGTCTCTGAACAAGACTTTGAACTTAACTTCTCTGAATCTCAACTGTTTTGTAAAATGAAGAGAACACCTTGCAGAGGGGCCACTATAAGGATTAGGATACATGCTATCTTATTGTAAATGAGTATCTTGTTCTCACTGAATAGGCTTGTTGCTATTTTTGAATTTTCACTGTCACCCACACAAAAAAATTGAAGTGTTGCCATCTCTATATTGCAACCAAGTTGGGTCTCAAACCAAAGTATGTATAATTTTCCAAGAACAACAGGCCTCCTGGGAAGTGAGTTCTCACTGAGAAGTTGAGATTTGTTTAGATGGAAGAAAAGACTGAGAGATAACTGGCGTGACAACTGAAGGGAACTGTTGCACTTAAGTGAACTGAGAATGTTGGGAGTCTAGCTTTTGAACTTTGGAAAACCAAAAACATATGATTATTCCCTGTTAAAATTTGACCTATTAATGATTTAAGAATC